>NW_026729046.1:190000-212500 GCF_030272615.1 Cryptomeria japonica | reverse complement strand
CGCGTGCACCTTGGTGCGCACACCTTGGCTGGGTTGCGCGGCCTGGTGGGCACCATGGTGCGCACCAAGGAGCGCTCCGAAGTGTGCTCCAAGGTGCGGCGTGCACGAAGTCGGAGCCCGGTTTGCCCCGGGTACGCACCTCGCGTGCACCTTCGCCGGGGTGGGCACCTCGGCTGGGTTGCGCGCCCTGGTGCGCACCAAGGAGCGCTCCGAAGTGTGCTCCAAGGTGCGGCGTGCACGAAGTCGGAGCCCGGTTTGCCCCGGGTGCGCACCTCGCGTGCACCTTCGGCGGGGTTGCGCGCCCTGGTGGGCACCATGGTGCGCACCAAGGAGCGCTCCGAAGTGTGCTCCAAGGTGCGGCGTGCACGAAGTCGGAGCCCGGTTTGCCCCGGGTGCGCACCTCGCGTGCACCTTCGGCGGGGTTGCGCGCCCTGGTGGGCACCATGGTGCGCACCAAGGAGCGCTCCGAAGTGTGCTCCAAGGTGCGGCGTGCACGAAGTCGGAGCCCGGTTTGCCCCGGGTGCGCACCTCGCGTGCACCTTCGCCGCGGTGGGCACCATGGCGTGCACGAAGTCGGAGCCCGGTTTGCCCCGGGTGCGCACCTCGCGTGCACCTTCGCCGGGGTGGGCACCTCGGCTGGGTTGCGCGCCCTGGTGCGCACCAAGGAGCGCTCCGAAGTGTGCTCCAAGGTGCGGCGTGCACGAAGTCGGAGCCCGGTTTGCCCCGGGTGCGCACCTCGCGTGCACCTTCGCCAGGGTGGGCACCTCGGTGCGCACACCTTCTCAATGTTTTCTTGCCTTTTCTGGAAATTGGTGAAGGCAGCGCATCAAAGGTGCGCACCTCGGTGTGCTCCGAGGTGCGAACCCGAGAGCGCTCCGAGGTGCCCACGAAGTCGAAAGTCGGGTTAATTGCATTGTTTTCCCCGGGTGCGCTCCGAGGTGCGCAACATCGGCGCGCACCAAGGAGGGCTCCGAAGTGTGCTCCAAGGTGCGCACGATGGCGTGCACCTCTGGTGCGCACGATTCGGAGCTCGGTTTGACCGGGGTGCGCACACCTTGGCTGGGTTGCGCACCTTTTGTGCGCTCCAAGGTGCGCACGAAGTCGGAGCTCGGTTTGCCCCGGGTGCGCACCTTCGCCAGGGTGCGCACCTTGATGCGCACGCCTTGGCTGGGCTGCGCACCTTGGTGGGCGCCATGGTGCGCACCTTTCGTGCGCTCCAAGGTGCGCACGAAGTCGGAGCTCGGTTTGCCCCGGGTGCGCACCTTGGTGGGCGCCATGGTGCACTCCGAGGTGCCCAAGATTGGTGCGCACCAAGGAGCGCTCCGAAGTGCGCTCCAAGGTGCGCGCGAAGTCGAAAGTTGGGTTAATTGTCCGGTTTGCCTCGGGTGCGCACCTTGCGTGCACCTTCGCCAGGGTGGGCGCCTTGGTGCGCACACCTTGGCTGGGCTGCGCACACCTTGGCACCCGCGTTTCCTTCATTTTAAATTTTTTTTTTTTACAATCTCTCAAGTGGGAAATTCTATAATCTCAACTTTTTTTGCCTTTTCAGGAAACTTTTGAATGGAGCGCATCATTGGTGCGCTCCGAAGTGTGCTCCAAAGCTCTCTCCAGCTGCGTGCACCTGCCCCGGCCGCGCACCCGGCCCCGCCCAGCTTCGCTCACCTGTCCCGGGCGTCTGGTGCGGAACCTTAGAGTAAGAAACATCACCGTGCACCTTGGCCAACGTGCGCGACTCGACCGAGCGCGCACTGGCCGAGGTGCACACCGATTTCACCTGGGTGCGCGCGCAGCACCTCGGGCGCACCGGGGTGCGCGCACAACGCCCGGGTTGCACCGTGGCCTGTGTGCTCGGGGCGCCTCGGGTGCGCGCTCGGTGTCGCCCCCGCGCGCGCGGTAGTGCGGGCAGCGCACCCCGGCCCGGCCCGGCCCCGACGAGAACGCAAACGGGCAAAAGGTTTATTCAAATAGCATTGCGATGCCCGGCGAAAAACTAAAAAAGGGTGCAACACCGGGACTTCCCGGGAGGTCACCCATCCCAGTACTACTCCGGCCCAAGCGCGCTTAACTGCGGAGTTCTGATGGGATCCGGTGCACTAACGCTGGTATGATCGCACCCGTTATGAGCTTGTCGCAGTGTGTACTTAGCAAACCGCGACCCACGTGCGAATCCACCCCGGCCACCCACCCCCGTCGAGGTGCACACCCTCCCTCGCGAAGTGCGCCCCGTTCGCCAAGTGTGAGCCCTGCCCGGGTGCGCGCACCTTGCTAGGGCGTCGGGTGTGCACCCGGCCCGGCCTACGTGCGTGCACCTGTAGGGGGCGTCGTGTGCGTGCAGTGTCCCGTCTGCAACGCGGTGCCCACACACCACCTCGGGCGCAACGACCTGCGCTCACATGTGGGCCGAGTGCACCTTGGTGCATGTTCGGGGCGCCTCGGGTGCACGCTCGATCTTGCCCCGGTGCACCAAGGCGCTCGGTTTGCCCCGGGTGCGCACTTGGTGCAAGGTGGGCACCCAAAATAGGGATCAAGCACCAAAACACAAGTTTCGGGATGCAAAATGGGACCCAAGGACCACAAATGCGTTCCAAGACCCATGATGGGTCCACGAGAACAAAAATGTGTTCCGAGACTTAATAAACAAATATTGGGTTTTAGGAGAAGAAACATGCTCTGATGCCCAAAACGAGAATCGACCCCGAAAAGGCCACAGGCCAAAAGTGGGATGCGAGACAAAAAAAAATGGGACCCGAGGACCAAAATTGGGTTCCCAGGTCGAAGACAGGGCAACCGGACAAGAAACGACCTCTAAGGCTCGAAATGAGTCCCGACGACTAAAACTTGACAAGAAGCACCCATCAGGCACCCAACTCGACACCCATGGGATGCCGACCCACCCGGGCTTCCACCTAGCACACCTTGGCACCCACCCACCCTCGCACCCAACCTCGCACCCAACTTAGCACCTTTGAACCCACATTGGCACTCACCATGACCCTGGCACCTTGGAACCCACATTGGCACTCACCTTGACCCTGGCACCCACCTTTGCACTCACCTTGGGACCCACCCTGGCTCCCACCTCGGCACCCACCCAGACACCCACCTTGGTTCCTTGGCACCCACCTTGGATCCTTGGCACCCACCCCGACACCCACCTTGGCACGCAACTTGGCTACTTGCCACCCACCTTGGCTCCTTGACGCCCACCCCGACAACCACCCCGTGACCTACCCTGGCTAGGGTTGGTGCACACCCACCCTGGTGCCCACCTTGGCACCCACCCTATGACCCACCTTGGCACGCACCTTAGTACCCACCCCGTTACCCACCCTAGGACCCACCCCGTGACCCACCTTGGCCAGGGTGGGTGCCTTGGTGCGCACAACTTGCCTGGGCTGCACACCAGGGCGGGCTCAAGATGGCACCCGCGTTCCGTTTTTTTCACTATCTTTCAAAACGGAAATTTTAAAATCTCATTTTTTTCTTTTTTTTGCCTTTTCTGGAAATTAGTGAAGGCAGCGCATCAAAGGTGCGCAATGCTGGTGCGAACCCGGGAGCGCTCCGATGTGTGCTCCAAGGTGCGGCGTGCACGAAGTCCGAGCCCGGTTTGCCCCGGGTGCGCACCTCGCGTGCACCTTCGCCGGGGTGAGCACCTTGGCTGGGTTGCGCGCCCTGGTGCGTACCAAGGAGCGCTCTGAAGTGTGCTCCAAGGTGCGGCGTGCACGAAGTCGGAGCCCGGTTTGCCCCGGGTGTGCACCTCGGGTGCGCACCTCGCGTGCACCTTCGCTGCGGTGGGCACCTTGGCTGGGTTGCGCGCCTTGGTGGGCACCATGCAGTGCACGAAGTCGGAGCCCGGTTTGCCCCGGGCGCGCACCTCCGCCAGGGTGGGCACCTTGGTGCGCACAACTTGCCTGGGCTGCGCATCAGGAAGGGCTCAAGATGGCACCCGCGTTCCGTTTTTTTCACTATCTTTCAGAACGGAAATTTTAAAATATCGTTTTTTTTTGCCTTTTCTGGAAATTAGTGAAGGCAGCGCATCAAAGGTGCGCAACGCTGGTGCGAACCTGGGAGCGCTCCGATGTGTGCTCCAAGGTGCGGCGTGCACGAAGTCGGAGCCCGGTTTGCCTCGGGTGCGCCCTGGTGGGCACCATGGTGCGCACCAAGGAGCGCTCCGAAGTGTGCTCCAAGGTGCGGCCTGCACGAAGTCGGAGCCCGGTTTGCCCCGGGTGTGCACCTCGGGTGGGCACCTTGGTGCGCATGCCTTGCCTGGGCTGCGCACCAGGGCGGGCTCAAGATGGCACCCGCGTTCCTTTTTTTTCACTATCTTTCAAAACGGAAATTTTAAAATCTCATTTTTTTTTGCCTTTTTCTGGAAATTAGTGAAGGCAGCGCATCAAAGGTGCGCACCTCGCTGCCCACCACGGTGCGCAACGCCGGTGGGCACCCGGGAGTGCTTCGAAGTGTGCTCCAAGGTGCTGCGTGCACGTTGTCGGAGCCCGGTTTGCCCCGGGTGCGCACCTCGCGTGCACCTTCGTCGGGGTGGGCACCTTGGCTTGGTTTGCCCCGGCTGCGCTCCGAAGCGGGGTTATTGGAGCGCCGCCTCTTTTTTTGTCGGAGCGTTTGGTGGGGTTTCTCGCATTGGCTCTTCCGAGGCCCGGTTGCCACCCTGGCGCGCACGAAGTCGGAAGTAGGGTTAATTGCCCGGGTGCGCACCTTTGCCAGGGTGGCACCTTACCTGGGCTGCGCACCAGGGCGGGCTCAAGATGGCACGCGCGTTCCGTTTTTTTCACTATCTTTCAAAACGGAAATTTTAAAATCTCCTTTTTTTTTTGCCTTTTCTGGAAATTAGTGAAGGCAGCGCATCAAAGGTGCGCACCTCGCTGCCCACCTTGGTGTGCTCTGAGGTGCGCACCCGGGAGCGCTACGAAGTGTGCTCCAAGGTGCGGCGTGCACGTTGTCGGAGCCCGGTTTGCCCCGGGTGCGCACCTCGCCTGCACCTTGGCCGGGGTGGGCACCTTGGCTGGGTTTGCCCAGGGTGCGCTCCGAAGCGGGGTTACTGGAGCGCCCCCTCTTTTTTTGTCAGAGAGTTTGGTGGGGTTTCTCGCATTGGCTCTTCCCAGGCCCGGTTGTTGGGTGCGCTCCCACCCTGGCGCGCGCGAAGTTGGAAGTTGGGTTAATTGCCCGGGCGCGCACCTTCGCCAGGGTGGGCACCTTGGTGCGCAAACCTTGGCTGGGCTGCGCACCAGGGCGGGCTCAAGATGGCACCAGCATTCCCTTTTTCTCACTATCTTTCAAAACGGAAATTTTAAAATCTCGTTTTTTTTTTGCCTTTTATGGAAATTAGTGAAGGCATCGCATCAAAGGTGCGCACCTCGCTGCCCACCTTGGTGTGCTCCGAGGTGCCCACCACGGTGCGCAACGCCGGTGCGAACCCGGGAGCGCCCCGATGTGTGCTCCAAGGTGCGGCGTGCACGAAGTCGGACCCCGGTTTGCCCCGGGTGCGCACCTCGCGTGCACCTTGGTGCGCACACCTTGGCTGGGTTGCGCGGCCTGGTGGGCACCATGGTGCGCACCAAGGAGCGCTCCGAAGTGTGCTCCAAGGTGCGGCGTGCACGAAGTCGGAGCCCGGTTTGCCCCGGGTGCGCACCTTCGCCGCGGTGGGCACCATGGCGTGCACGAAGTCGGAGCCCGGTTTGCCCCGGGTGCGCACCTCGCGTGCACCTTCGCCGGGGTGGGCACCTCGGCTGGGTTGCGCGCCCTGGTGCGCACCAAGGAGCGCTCTGAAGTGTGCTCCAAGGTGCGGCGTGCACGAAGTCGGAGCCCGGTTTGCCCCGGGTGTGCACCTCGGGTGCGCACCTCGCGTGCACCTTCGCTGCGGTGGGCACCTTGGCTGGGTTGCGCGCCTTGGTGGGCACCATGCAGTGCACGAAGTCGGAGCCCGGATTGCCCCGGGCGCGCACCTCCGCCAGGGTGGGCACCTTGGTGCGCACAACTTGCCTGGGCTGCGCACCAGGAAGGGCTCAAGATGGCACCCGCGTTCCGTTTTTTTCACTATCTTTCAGAACGGAAATTTTAAAATCTCGTTTTTTTTTGCCTTTTCTGGAAATTAGTGAAGGCAGCGCATCAAAGGTGCGCAACGCTGGTGCGAACCTGGGAGCGCTCCGATGTGTGCTCCAAGGTGCGGCGTGCACGAAGTCGGACCCCGGTTTGCCCCGGGTGCGCACCTCGCGTGCACCTTGGTGCGCACACCTTGGCTGGGTTGCGCGCCCTGGTGGGCACCATGGTGCGCACCAAGGAGCGCTCCGAAGTGTGCTCCAAGGTGCGGCGTGCACGAAGTCGGAGCCCGGTTTGCCCCGGGTGCGCACCTCGCGTGCACCTTCGCCGCGGTGGGCACCATGGCGTGCACGAAGTCGGAGCCCGGTTTGCCCCGGGTGCGCACCTCGCGTGCACCTTCGCCGGGGTGGGCACCTTGGTGTGCAGACCTTGGCTGGGTTGCGCGCCCTGGTGGGCACCATGGTGCGCACCAAGGAGCGCTCCGAAGTGTGCTCCAAGGTGCGGCCTGCACGAAGTCGGAGCCCGGTTTGCCCCGGGTGTGCACCTCGGGTGGGCACCTTGGTGCGCATGCCTTGCCTGGGCTGCGCACCAGGGCGGGCTCAAGATGGCACCCGCGTTCCTTTTTTTTCACTATCTTTCAAAACGGAAATTTTAAAATCTCATTTTTTTTTGCCTTTTTCTGGAAATTAGTGAAGGCAGCGCATCAAAGGTGCGCACCTCGCTGCCCACCACGGTGCGCAACGCCGGTGGGCACCCGGGAGTGCTTCGAAGTGTGCTCCAAGGTGCTGCGTGCACGTTGTCGGAGCCCGGTTTGCCCCGGGTGCGCACCTCGCGTGCACCTTCGTCGGGGTGGGCACCTTGGCTGGGTTTGCCCCGGCTGCGCTCCGAAGCGGGGTTATTGGAGCGCCGCCTCTTTTTTTGTCGGAGCGTTTGGTGGGGTTTCTCGCATTGGCTCTTCCGAGGCCCGGTTGCCACCCTGGCGCGCACGAAGTCGGAAGTAGGGTTAATTGCCCGGGTGCGCACCTTTGCCAGGGTGGGCACCTTACCTGGGCTGCGCACCAGGGCGGGCTCAAGATGGCACGCGCGTTCCGTTTTTTTCACTATCTTTCAAAACGGAAATTTTAAAATCTCCTTTTTTTTTTGCCTTTTCTGGAAATTAGTGAAGGCAGCGCATCAAAGGTGCGCACCTCGCTGCCCACCTTGGTGTGCTCTGAGGTGCGCACCCGGGAGCGCTACGAAGTGTGCTCCAAGGTGCGGCGTGCACGTTGTCGGAGCCCGGTTTGCCCCGGGTGCGCACCTCGCCTGCACCTTGGCCGGGGTGGGCACCTTGGCTGGGTTTGCCCAGGGTGCGCTCCGAAGCGGGGTTACTGGAGCGCCCCCTCTTTTTTTGTCAGAGCGTTTGGTGGGGTTTCTCGCATTGGCTCTTCCCAGGCCCGGTTGTTGGGTGCGCTCCCACCCTGGCGCGCGCGAAGTTGGAAGTTGGATTAATTGCCCGGGCGCGCACCTTCGCCAGGGTGGGCACCTTGGTGCGCACACCTTGGCTGGGCTGCGCACCAGGGCGGGCTCAAGATGGCACCAGCATTCCCTTTTTCTCACTATCTTTCAAAACGGAAATTTTAAAATCTCGTTTTTTTTTTGCCTTTTATGGAAATTAGTGAAGGCATCGCATCAAAGGTGCGCACCTCGCTGCCCACCTTGGTGTGCTCCGAGGTGCCCACCACGGTGCGCAACGCCGGTGCGAACCCGGGAGCGCCCCGATGTGTGCTCCAAGGTGCGGCGTGCACGAAGTCGGACCCCGGTTTGCCCCGGGTGCGCACCTCGCGTGCACCTTGGTGCGCACACCTTGGCTGGGTTGCGCGGCCTGGTGGGCACCATGGTGCGCACCAAGGAGCGCTCCGAAGTGTGCTCCAAGGTGCGGCGTGCACGAAGTCGGAGCCCGGTTTGCCCCGGGTACGCACCTCGCGTGCACCTTCGCCGGGGTGGGCACCTCGGCTGGGTTGCGCGCCCTGGTGCGCACCAAGGAGCGCTCCGAAGTGTGCTCCAAGGTGCGGCGTGCACGAAGTCGGAGCCCGGTTTGCCCCGGGTGCGCACCTTCGCCGCGGTGCGCACCATGGCGTGCACGAAGTCGGAGCCCGGTTTGCCCCGGGTGCGCACCTCGCGTGCACCTTCGGCGGGGTTGCGCGCCCTGGTGGGCACCATGGTGCGCACCAAGGAGCGCTCCGAAGTGTGCTCCAAGGTGCGGCGTGCACGAAGTCGGAGCCCGGTTTGCCCCGGGTGCGCACCTCGCGTGCACCTTCGGCGGGGTTGCGCGCCCTGGTGGGCACCATGGTGCGCACCAAGGAGCGCTCCGAAGTGTGCTCCAAGGTGCGGCGTGCACGAAGTCGGAGCCCGGTTTGCCCCGGGTGCGCACCTCGCGTGCACCTTCGCCGCGGTGGGCACCATGGCGTGCACGAAGTCGGAGCCCGGTTTGCCCCGGGTGCGCACCTCGCGTGCACCTTCGCCGGGGTGGGCACCTCGGCTGGGTTGCGCGCCCTGGTGCGCACCAAGGAGCGCTCCGAAGTGTGCTCCAAGGTGCGGCGTGCACGAAGTCGGAGCCCGGTTTGCCCCGGGTGCGCACCTCGCGTGCACCTTCGCCAGGGTGGGCACCTCGGTGCGCACACCTTCTCAATGTTTTCTTGCCTTTTCTGGAAATTGGTGAAGGCAGCGCATCAAAGGTGCGCACCTCGGTGTGCTCCGAGGTGCGAACCCGAGAGCGCTCCGAGGTGCGCAACATCGGCGCGCACCAAGGAGGGCTCCGAAGTGTGCTCCAAGGTGCGCACGATGGCGTGCACCTCTGGTGCGCACGATTCGGAGCTCGGTTTGACCGGGGTGCGCACACCTTGGCTGGGTTGCGCACCTTTTGTGCGCTCCAAGGTGCGCACGAAGTCGGAGCTCGGTTTGCCCCGGGTGCGCACCTTCGCCAGGGTGCGCACCTTGATGCGCACGCCTTGGCTGGGCTGCGCACCTTGGTGGGCGCCATGGTGCGCACCTTTCGTGCGCTCCAAGGTGCGCACGAAGTCGGAGCTCGGTTTGCCCCGGGTGCGCACCTTGGTGGGCGCCATGGTGCACTCCGAGGTGCCCAAGATTGGTGCGCACCAAGGAGCGCTCCGAAGTGCGCTCCAAGGTGCGCGCGAAGTCGAAAGTTGGGTTAATTGTCCGGTTTGCCTCGGGTGCGCACCTTGCGTGCACCTTCGCCAGGGTGGGCGCCTTGGTGCGCACACCTTGGCTGGGCTGCGCACACCTTGGCACCCGCGTTTCCTTCATTTTAAATTTTTTTTTTTTACAATCTCTCAAGTGGGAAATTCTATAATCTCAACTTTTTTTGCCTTTTCAGGAAACTTTTGAATGGAGCGCATCATTGGTGCGCTCCGAAGTGTGCTCCAAAGCTCTCTCCAGCTGCGTGCACCTGCCCCGGCCGCGCACCCGGCCCCGCCCAGCTTCGCTCACCTGTCCCGGGCGTCTGGTGCGGAACCTTAGAGTAAGAAACATCACCGTGCACCTTGGCCAACGTGCGCGACTCGACCGAGCGCGCACTGGCCGAGGTGCACACCGATTTCACCTGGGTGCGCGCGCAGCACCTCGGGCGCACCGGGGTGCGCGCACAACGCCCGGGTTGCACCGTGGCCTGTGTGCTCGGGGTGCCTCGGGTGCGCGCTCGGTGTCGCCCCCGCGCGCGCGGTAGTGCGGGCAGCGCACCCCGGCCCGGCCCGGCCCCGACGAGAACGCAAACGGGCAAAAGGTTTATTCAAATAGCATTGCGACGCCCGGCGAAAAACTAAAAAAGGGTGCAACACCGGGACTTCCCGGGAGGTCACCCATCCCAGTACTACTCCGGCCCAAGCGCGCTTAACTGCGGAGTTCTGATGGGATCCGGTGCACTAATGCTGGTATGATCGCACCCGTTATGAGCTTGTCGCAGTGTGTACTTAGCAAACCGCGACCCACGTGCGAATCCACCCCGGCCACCCACCCCCGTCGAGGTGCACACCCTCCCTCGCGAAGTGCGCCCCGTTCGCCAAGTGTGAGCCCTGCCCGGGTGCGCGCACCTTGCTAGGGCGTCGGGTGTGCACCCGGCCCGGCCTACGTGCGTGCACCTGGAGGGGGCGTCGTGTGCGTGCAGTGTCCCGTCTGCAACGCGGTGCCCACACACCACCTCGGGCGCAACGACCTGCGCTCACATGTGGGCCGAGTGCACCTTGGTGCATGTTCGGGGCGCCTCGGGTGCACGCTCGATCTTGCCCCGGTGCACCAAGGCGCTCGGTTTGCCCCGGGTGCGCACTTGGTGCAAGGTGGGCACCCAAAATAGGGATCAAGCACCAAAACACAAGTTTCGGGATGCAAAATGGGACCCAAGGACCACAAATGCGTTCCAAGACCCATGATGGGTCCACGAGAACAAAAATGTGTTCCGAGACTTAATAAACAAATATTGGGTTTTAGGAGAAGAAACATGCTCTGATGCCCAAAACGAGAATCGACCCCGAAAAGGCCACAGGCCAAAAGTGGGATGCGAGACAAAAAAAAATGGGACCCGAGGACCAAAATTGGGTTCCCAGGTCGAAGACAGGGCAACCGGACAAGAAACGACCTCTAAGGCTCGAAATGAGTCCCGACGACTAAAACTTGACAAGAAGCACCCATCAGGCACCCAACTCGACACCCATGGGATGCCGACCCACCCGGGCTTCCACCTAGCACACCTTGGCACCCACCCACCCTCGCACCCAACCTCGCACCCAACTTAGCACCTTTGAACCCACATTGGCACTCACCCTGACCCTGGCACCTTGGAACCCACATTGGCACTCACCTTGACCCTGGCACCCACCTTTGCACTCACCTTGGGACCCACCCTGGCTCCCACCTCGGCACCCACCCAGACACCCACCTTGGTTCCTTGGCACCCACCTTGGATCCTTGGCACCCACCCCGACACCCACCTTGGCACGCAACTTGGCTACTTGCCACCCACCTTGGCTCCTTGACGCCCACCCCGACAACCACCCCGTGACCTACCCTGGCTAGGGTTGGTGCACACCCACCCTGGTGCCCACCTTGGCACCCACCCTATGACCCACCTTGGCACGCACCTTAGTACCCACCCCGTTACCCACCCTAGGACCCACCCCGTGACCCACCTTGGCCAGGGTGGGTGCACCCACCCTGGTGCCCACCTTGGCACCCACCCATCCTAGCACCCAGCCTGTGACCGGGCTTGGAACCCAACCTTGCACCCGCACCCGTCTTGGCCAGTGTGGGTGCGCACCCATCCTGGCACCCACGTTGTGACACACCCTTTAACCCACGCACCCTAGCACCCACGTTGGCACCCACCTTGGAACCCAACCTAGCAACTTGGCACCCACCCCGTGACCCACCTTGGCATCCACCATAGCAGTCGCCGACTTGGCACCCACCTCGGCACCCACCTTGACACTTGTGGACCCACCTTGCCACTCACCCTAGCATCGACCCATCCTAGCACCCACCCTGGCACCTTTGCACGCTAGCACTCACCCATCCTAGCACCTAACCTGTGACCCACCTTGACACTCACCCTCGCACCCACCTTGGAACCCAACCTAGCACCCACCCACCCTGACACCAACCCTAGCACCTACCCACCCTTGCACCCACCCTGTGACCCATCTTGGCACCCACCCATCCTACCACTCAACCTATCACCCACCTTCTCACCCACCTTGGCATCCACCTTAGCACCCACCCACACTGGCACCTTGGCACCCACCTCGGGCAAGGTGGGTGCACACCCACCCTGGCACCCAATTTAGAACCCACCGAGCATGTTACCCACCTTGGCACCCACATTGCAGCCCACCCTAGTACCCACCCTATGACCCACATTGGCATCCACACCCTAGCACCCAGGCACCTCGACACCCGCCTTGACACCCACCCTAGCACTGAACCTGTGACCCACCTTGGAACTCACCCTAGAACCCACCCACCCTGTGAACCACCTTGGCATCCACCTTAGCACCCACCCACCTTGGCACCCACTCTAGCACTCACCCATCCTAACACCCAACTTGTTACCCACCTTGGCACCCGCCCTCGCGTCCACCTTGAAACCCACCCTAGCACCCACCCACGCAGGAGCCCACCTTGGCACCCAACCTAACACCCACGCATCCTGGCACCCAACTTGTGACCCACCTTGGAACCCACCCTAGTACCCACCTTTGAACCCACTATATCACCAACCCACCTTGGCACCCACCCTATGACCCTCTTTGGAATCCACCCTAGCACGCACCCACCCTGGCACCCACCATGGAGCGCACCCTAGCACCCACCCACCTCGGCACGCACCTCAACACCCACCTTGGTGTGCGCACTGCGCCAACCTCTCAAAGACCCTATGTGGTGCGCTCCAAAGTGTACACCTTTGGTGCGCTCCAAGGTGCGCACCTTTGGTGCACACCGAGGTGCACACCAAAGTGTGCACCGAGGTGAGCACCAAAGTGCACTCCAGGGTGCACACCAAGGCGTGCACCTTTGGTGCGGTCAATGCAAACGAATTCGGAAGTTGGGGTCGATGTCCTAATCGCTGCTGCAGACTACACGTATGAGAATCGGACAAATAGCTTTATATAGGGGAGGTGTTGCGTTTGATGGGTCGACTCCCCTGGTTGTGTGCACTGCACCAACTTCAAAGACCCTGTCTTGTTTAAGAAGTCAAAAGTTGGGGTGGATGTCCTAATCATTGCTGCAGTCTACGCATGTATGAGAATCAGACAAATAGCTTATATAGGGGAGGTGTTGCATTCGGTGGGTTGACTCCCCTGGTTGTGCGCACTGCGCCAACCTCAAAGACCCCGCATAGCAGAAGAAGTCGGAAGTCGGATTTTGGTGAGCACCAAGGCGTGCACCTTTGGTGCGGTCAACGCAGACGAATTCAGAAGTTGGGGTGGATGTCCTAATCGTTGTTGCAGGCTACACATGTATGAGAATCAGACAAATAGCTTATATAGGGGAGGTGTTGGGTTTGATGGGTCAACTCCCTTGGTTGTGCGCATTACGCCAACCTCAAAGACCTTGTTTTCGTTAAGAAGTCAAAAGTTGGGGTCAATGTCCTAATGGCTCCTGCAGGCTACACATGTATGAGAATCGGACAAATAGCTTATATAGGGGAGGTGTTGGGTTTGATGGGTCGACTCCCCTGGTTGTGCGCATTACGTCAACCTCAAAGACCTTGTTTTCGTTAAGAAGTCAAAAGTTGGGGTCGATGTCCTAATTGCTCCTGTAGACTACACATGTATGAGAATCAGACAAATAGCTTATATAGGGGAGGTGTTGGGTTTGATGGGTTGACTCCCCTAGTTGTTCGCATTACACCAACCTCAAAGACCTTGTTTTCGTTTAGAAGCCGAAAGTTGGGGTCGATGTCCTAATTGCTCCTGCAGGCTACGCATGTATGAGAATCAGACAAATAGCTTATATAGGGGAGGTGTTGGGTTTGATGGGTCGACTCCCCTGGTTGTGCGCATTGCGCCAACCTCAAAGACCCTGCATTGCGGATGAAGTCGAAAGTCAGAGTTTGGTGTGCTACAAGGTGTGGTCGAAGGTGCTCACCTAGGTGTGCACCTTTGGAGCACAGGAAAAGTGCCCTCCAAAAGTGCGCACCTTTGGAGTGCACAAAAGTGCCCTCCAAAAGTGCGCACCTTTGGAGCGCAGAAAAGTGCCCTCCAAAAAGTGCCCTCCAAAAGTGCGCACCTTTGGAGCGCAGAAAAGTGCCCTCCAAAAAGTGCCCTCCAAAAGTGCGCACCTTTGGAGCGCAGAAAAGTGCCCTCCAAAAAGTGCCCTCCAAAAGTGCGCACCTTTGGAGCGCAGAAAAGTGCCCTCCAAAAAGTGCCCTCCAAAAGTGCGCACCTTTGGAGCGCAGAAAAGTGCCCTCCAAAAAGTGCCCTCCAAAAGTGCGCACCTTTGGAGCGCAGAAAAGTGCCCTCCAAAAAGTGCCCTCCAAAAGTGCGCACCTTTGGAGCGCAGAAAAGTGCCCTCCAAAAAGTGCCCTCCAAAAGTGCGCACCTTTGGAGCGCAGAAAAGTGCCCTCCAAAAAGTGCCCTCCAAAAGTGCGCACCTTTGGAGCGCAGAAAAGTGCCCTCCAAAAAGTGCCCTCCAAAAGTGCGCACCTTTGGAGCGCAGAAAAGTGCCCTCCAAAAAGTGCCCTCCAAAAGTGCGCACCTTTGGAGCGCAGAAAAGTGCCCTCCAAAAGTGCGCACTTTTGGTGCGCACCAAGGCGCTGGTTCGGTCGTTGCAGGCGAGTTCGGAAGTTGGGGTCGATGTCCTGAGCGGAGGTGCAAACTACACAGGTGTCGGAATCGGACAAATAGCTTATATAGGGGAGGTGTATGCTTCGATGGGTCGACTCCCCAGGTTGAGCGCACCGCGCCAACCTCAAAGACCCTACGGTATGGATGAAGTCGGAAGTTGGGTCCGATGACCGATTCGATTAGTAGGTATGCTCATGAGGTCGGAATTTGGGTCCGATGACCTGCCATGTGCAGGAAGGCGAATGTTGACACTGTGCGTTGCAAGGTGCACACCAAGGCGCTGGTGCGGTCTTTTTAGTCGAGTTCGGAAGTTGGGGTCGATGTCCTGATCGGAGGTGCAAGCTACACAGGTGTGGGAATCGGACAAATAGCTTATATAGGGGAGGTGTATGCTTCGTTGGGTCGACTCCCCGGGTTGAGCGCACCGCGCCAACCTCAAAGACCCTACGGTATGGATGAAGTCGGAAGTTGGGTCCGATGACCGATTCGATATGTAGGCATACTCGCGAGGTCGGAATTTGGGTCCGATGACCTGCCACGTGCAGGAAGGCGAATGTTGGCACTGTGCGTTGCAAGGTGCGCACCAAGGCGCTGGTTCGGTCGTTGGAGGCGAGTTCGGAAGTTGGGGTCGATGTCTTGATCGGAGGTGCAAACTACACAGGTGTGGGAATCGGACAAATAGCTTATATAGGGGAGGTGTATGCTTCGTTGGGTCGACTCCCCGGGTTGAGCGCACCGCGCCAACCTCAAAGACCCTACGGTATGGATGAAGTCGGAAGTTGGGTCCGATGACCGATTCGATATGTAGGCATACTCGCGAGGTCGGAATTTGGGTCCGATGACCTGCCATGTGCAGGAAGGCGAATGTTGGGACTGTGCGTCGCAAGGTGCGCACCAAGGCGCTGGTGCCGTCGTTGCAGTCGAGTTCGGAAGTTGGGGTCGATGTCCTGGTCAGAGGTGCAAACTACACAGGTGTGGGAATCGGACAAATAGCTTATATAGGGGAGGTGTATGCTTCGATGGGTCGACTCCCTGGGTTGAGCGCACCGCGCCAACCTCAAAGACCCTACAGTATGGATGAAGTCGGAAGTTGGGTCCGATGGCCGATTCGATACGTAGGCATATTGGCGAGGTCTGAATTTGTGTCCGATGACCTGCCATGCGCAGGAAGGCGGAATTTGGGTCCGATGACCGAGTTGATGGCGTGCCATGCGCAGAAAGGCGGAATTTGGGTCCGATGACCGAGTTGATGTTGATGGCCCGCCATGCACAGGAAGGCGGAATTTGGGTCCGATGACCGATTTGAAGGCGTGCCATACGCAAAAAGGCGGAGTTTGGGTCCGATGACCGAGTTGATATTGATGGCCCGCCATGCGCAGGAAGGCGGAATTTGGGTCCGATGACCTGACATACGCATGGAGTCCGACTCGGGGGCCGATGTTCGATTCGATGACTTGCATTGTGGGTAAAGTCGGAAGTTGTGGTCTTTGACCCGATTCGATGACCAGACTTCGGCTGCTTGAGAATCGGACAAATAACTTATATAGGGGAGGTAGTGTTCTCGAGCATCCTCCCCCCGTGCCCGTTTATGTCGATTGATGCTGGTGCTCGACTGGTTGGAGCGCTCGGATGCAAAAATCTTGCACCAGGATTTATCGATTGTGATGGACACGGCAAGTCTCCTGATTGCTATGCAGGAGCTCATCGTGAATCTCTATGCGGCCTTGGTATGGACTCGACCTGCGGAATGGTTCGGCAATGGTAGTCGCTCCAACACGTCCTTGCAATGGCCACAGAGGTGATTCGACTAGAGCTCCAGTCTAGCTTTTGGGTTGCTTGGCGGACTGGTATAGCCGCGATCGAGTTCCGGCCATGAACGTTTTAGATAGCTCTTGGGCTTTCTGGGACGGAAGTCGGAAGTTTGGGCTGTTGTCCGATTTGATGACCATTCTTCGGATGTGTGAGAATCGGACAAATAACTTATATAGGGGACTGTGTTGTCTCACGCAGCCCCCTCCGTGCCCCTCTATCTCGACCGATGTTGGTGCTTGAAAGGGTTGGGATCGCTCGGATTTATAAACGTGCACCACCATTTGTCGAGTGTGAGGGACGCGGCAGGTCTCCTAAATGCTATGCGGGCGCTCTCTGAGAATCTCTATCCGGCCTCGACACAGACTAGTCTTGCTGAATGGTTTGGCACTGGTAGTCGATCCAACACGTCGTTGTTGTGGCCGCCTAGGCGATTCGATTCGAGCCCCCGTCTAGCTTTTGGGTTGCTTGGCGGATTTTGCCCTATCCGCAAGTGAGCTCGGTCCCTAAACGTTCGAGAAACCCGATTGCTATGCGCCGACTCTCTTTCTTGCGAGCCTCCATCTAGCTTTTGGGTCTCTACGGAACGGAAGTCGGAATCTGGGACCGTTGTTTGATTCGACGAGGCAGACTACGGTTGTGCGAGAATCGGACAAATAACTTATATAGGGGAGGTGTTGACTGGAGCATTCTCCCCCGTGCCCCTCTAACTCGACCAATGCTGGCGCTCGAACGGTGGTAGCGCTCGGATTTTCATTGAGCGCCAGCATTGGTCGATTTAGAGGGGCATGCGAGATTCCCGAATGCTATGCGAGGGCTCTAACGGAAATGTCTATTGGTTTCGGTATGGATGCAATTGCGAGTGGTTCGGCAAAGGTAGTCGTTCCGATGCGTCCATGTCGTGGCCAAATCGATAATTCGATTTGAGCCCTCGTATAGCATTTGGGTCTCTCGATGTGATTCCGCATTCCAGTCCCTTTGGGCACTGCTTGAGCCGCATCCCAGGGGGTTCCCTTCCCAATAATCTGCCTCGCAACCCGATTGCTATGCGGTGAGGCTCCTCGGCCGCCTCGGAACTATCTGTGTATCAGACGCATCGCGGGATAAGGGGTTGGCAACGGTAGTCGCCCCAAGCGCGTCCGATGCTTGGACCATTCCGAGGCGGCCCTGAAGCCTCTTCCGTCTAGCCGTTGGGTCCTTCTCGCCGCATCCCTCGCCTCGCACCCCGATTGCTATGCGGTGAGGCTCCTCGGCCGCCTCGGAACTATCTGTGTATCGGACGCGTCGCGGGATAAGGGGTTGTCACTGGTAGTCGCCCCAAGCGCGTCCGATGCTTGGACCATTCCGAGGCGGCCCTGAAGCCTCTTCCGTCTAGCCGTTGGGTCCTTCTCGCCGCATCCCTCGCCTCGCACCCCGATTGCTATGCGGTGAGGCTCCTCGGCCGCCTCGGAACTATCTGTGTATCGGACGCGTCGCGGGATAAGGGGTTGTCATTGGTAGTCGCCCCAAGCGCGTCCGATGCTTGGACCATTCCGAGGCGGCCCTGAAGCCTCTTCCGTCTAGCCGTTGGGTCCTTCTCGCCGCATCCCTCGCCTCGCACCCCGATTGCTATGCGTTGAGGCTCCTCGGCCGCCTCGGAACTATCTGTGTATCGGACGCGTCGCGGGATAAGGGGTTGTCACTGGTAGTCGCCCCAAGCGCGTCCGATGCTTGGACCATTCCGAGGCGGCCCTGAAGCCTCTTCCGTCTAGCCGTTGGGTCCTTCTCGCCGCATCCCTCGCCTCGCACCCCGATTGCTATGCGGTGAGGCTCCTCGGCCGCCTCGGAACTATCTGTGTATCGGACGCGTCGCGGGATAAGGGGTTGTCACTGGTAGTCGCCCCAAGCGCGTTCGATGCTTGGACCATTCCGAGGCGGCCCTGAAGCCTCTTCCGTCTAGCCGTTGGGTCCTTCTCGCCGCATCCCTCGCCTCGCACCCCGATTGCTATGCGGTGAGGCTCCTCGGCCGCCTTGGAACTATCTGTGTATCGGACGCGTCGCGGGATAAGGGGTTGTCACTGGTAGTCGCCCCAAGCGCGTCCGATGCTTGGACCATTCCGAGGCGGACCCGAAGCCTCTTCCGTCTAGCCGTTGGGTCCTTCTCGCCGCATCCTTCGCCTCGCACCCCGATTGCTATGCGGTGAGGCTCCTCGGCCGCCTCGGAACTATCTGTGTATCGGACGCGTCGCGGGATAAGGGGTTGTCACTGGTAGTCGCCCCAAGCGCGTCCGATGCTTGGACCATTCCGAGGCGGACCCGAAGCCTCTTCCGTCTAGCCGTTGGGTCCTTCTCGCCGCATCCCTCGCCT
The DNA here is from genome assembly GCF_030272615.1 of Cryptomeria japonica. Lineage (NCBI taxonomy): Eukaryota > Viridiplantae > Streptophyta > Pinopsida > Cupressales > Cupressaceae > Cryptomeria > Cryptomeria japonica. Next base: position 193,957 of record NW_026729046.1, on the reverse strand, counting down.
CGCACCCCGATTGCTATGCGGTGAGGCTCCTCGGCCGCCTTGGAACTATCTGTGTATCGGACGCGTCGCGGGATAAGGGGTTGTCACTGGTAGTCGCCCCAAGCGCGTCCGATGCTTGGACCATTCCGAGGCGGACCCGAAGCCTCTTCCGTCTAGCCGTTGGGTCCTTCTCGCCGCATCCCTCGCCTCGCACCCCGATTGCTATGCGGTGAGGCTCCTCGGCCGCCTTGGAACTATCTGTGTATCGGACGCGTCGCGGGATAAGGGGTTGTCACTGGTAGTCGCCCCAAGCGCGTCCGATGCTTGGACCATTCCGAGGCGGACCCGAAGCCTCTTCCGTCTAGCCGTTGGGTCCTTCTCGCCGCATCCCTCGCCTCGCACCCCGATTGCTATGCGGTGAGGCTCCTCGGCCGCCTTGGAACTATCTGTGTATCGGACGCGTCGCGGGATAAGGGGTTGTCACTGGTAGTCGCCCCAAGCGCGTCCGATGCTTGGACCATTCCGAGGCGGCCCCGAAGCCTCTTCCGTCTAGCCGTTGGGTCCTTCTCGCCGCATCCCTCGCCTCGCACCCCGATTGCTATGCGGTGAGGCTCCTCGGCCGCCTTGGAACTATCTGTGTATCGGACGCGTCGCGGGATAAGGGGTTGTCACTGGTAGTCGCCCCAAGCGCGTCCGATGCTTGGACCATTCCGAGGCGGCCCTGAAGCCTCTTCCGTGTAGCCGTTGGGTCCTTCTCGCCGCATCCCTCGCCTCGCACCCCGATTGCTATGCGGTGAGGCTCCTCGGCCGCCTTGGAACTATCTGTGTATCGGACGCGTCGCGGGATAAGGGGTTGTCACTGGTAGTCGCCCCAAGCGCGTCCGATGCTTGGACCATTCCGAGGCGGACCTGAAGCCTCTTCCCTCTAGCCGTTGGGGCTTTCTCGCCGCATCCCTCGCCTCGCACCCTGATTGCTATGCTGTGAGGCTCCTCGGCCGCCTTGGAACTATCTGTGTATCGGACGCATCGCGGGATAAGGGGTTGGCAGTGGTAGTCGCCCCAAGCGCATCCGATGCTTGGACCATTCCGAGGCGGCCCTGCAGCCTCTTCCGTCTAGCCGTTGGGGCCATCTCGCCGCATCCCCCACCTCGCACCACGATTGCTATGCGGTGAGGCTCCTTGGCCGCCTCGGAACTATCTGTGTATCGGACGCATCGCGGGATAAGGGGTTGTCACTGGTAGTCGCCCCAAGCGCGTCCGATGCTTGGACTATTCCGAGGCGGCCCTGCAGCCTCTTCCGTCTAGCCGTTGGGGCCATCTCGCTGCATCCCCCACCTCCTCGGCCGCCTCGGAACTATCTGTGTATCGGACGCATCGCGGGATAAGGGGTTGGCAGTGGTAGTCGCCCCAAGCGCGTCCGATGCTTGGACTATTCCGAGGCAGCCCTGCAGCCTCTTCCGTCTAGCCTTTGGGGCCATCTCGCCGCATCCCTCGCCTCGCACCCCGATTGCTATGCGGTGAGGCTCCTCGGCCGCCTGGGAACTATCTTCGTATCGGACGCATCGCGGGATAAGGGGTTGTCACTGGTAGTCGCCCCAAGCGCGTCCGATGCTTGGACTATTCCGAGGCGGCCCTGTGGCCTCTTCCGTCTAGCCGTTGGGGCCATCTCGCCGCATCCCCCACCTCGCACCCCGATTGCTATGCGGTGAGGCTCTTCGGCCGCCTTGGAACTATCTTCGTATCGGACGCATCGCGGGATAAGGGGTTGTCACTGGTAGTGGCCCCAAGCGCGTCCGATGCTTGGACTATTCCGAGGCGGCCCTGCAGCCTCTTCCGTCTAGCCGTTGGGGCCATCTCGCCGCATCCCCCACCTCGCACCCCGATTGCTATGCGGTGAGGCTCCTCGGCCGCCTTGGAACTATCTTCGTATCGGACGCATCGCGGGATAAGGGGTTGTCACTGGTAGTCGCCCCAAGCGCGTCCGATGCTTGGACTATTCCGACGCGGCCCTGTGGCCTCTTCCGTCTAGCCGTTGGGGCCATCTCGCCGCATCCCCCACCTCGCACCCCGATTGCTATGCGGTGAGGCTCCTCGGCCGCCTTGGAACCATCTTCGTATCGGACGCATCGCGGGATAGGGGGCTGTCACTGGTAGTCGCCCCAAGCGTGTCCGATGCTTGGACCATTCCTAGGCGGCCCTGAAGCCTCTTCCGTCTAGCCGTTGGGGCCTTCCCGCCCCATCCCTCGCCTCGCACCCCCGATTGCTATGCGGTGAGGCTCCTCGGCCGCCTTGGAACCATCTGTGTATCGGACGCATCGCGGGATAAGGGGTTGGCACTGGCAGTCGCCCCAAGCGCGTCCGATGCTTGGACCATTCCGAGGTGGCCCTGAAGCCTCTTCCGTCTAGCCGTTGGGGCCTTCCCGCCCCATCCCTCGCCTCGCACCCCGATTGATATGCGGTGAGGCTCCTCGGCCGCCTTGGAACTATCTGTGTATCGGACGCATCGCGGGATAAGGGGTTGGCACTGGTAGTCGTCCCAATCGCATCCGATGCTTGGACCATTCCGAGGCGGCCCTGCAGCCTCTTCCGTTTAGCCGTCGGGGCCTTCCCGCCGCATCCCTCGCCTCGCATCCCGATTCCTATGCGGTGAGTCTTCTCGGCCGCCGCGGAACTATACCTGTTATTGCTACTGCATCCTTCGGCTGGTAACCTCCTCTGCCGCCTTGGAACGTTCTCTTTGTCGGACGCGTCGCGGGATAAGGGGTTGGCACTGGTAGTCGCCCCAAGCGCGCCCGATGCATAGACCGCTCCGAGTCGACCTTGCTTTCAGCCTCTCACATGCATAGACCTCTCTGAGTCGACCCTGCAGCCTCTCACGTTTAGCCTTTGGAATCTCGCCTCACAACATGATTGCTATCCTTGATGCATCCCTTGCCTCGAGCCCTGATTGCTTTCTTGGCTGCATCCCTCCTCTCCTCACAGCCCGGTTGTCATCACTGCTTCATCCGTCGCTTCATGCATTCTGGCTGCTGGGCCCTTCCCACCGCACACCTCGATTGCTATCTCTTCTGCATCACACACCCCGATTGCTATCTCTGCTACATCCCTCGGCTCTCACTTCTGCATCCTTCGCCTCACACCTCGATTGCTATCAATGCTGCATCCGTAACCTCACACCCCGATTGCTATGCGGGGAGGCTCCTTGGCCGCCTTGGAAATTTCTGTGTGTCGGACGCACCGCGGGATAAGGGGTTGGCACTGGTAGTCGCCCCAAGTGCGCCCGATTCTTAGACCGCTTCGAGGTGACCTCGTAGCCTCTTTCGTCCAGGCTTCCTGCCTTCAACGCCCTTTTTACACCTCGATTGCTATGCGCGGGCTCGTTGGCGTCTATCACCTCTCTGCGAAGAGTGGCACGATGATTGTTGGGGTAAATCGTAGCAGTCCGATCTCTGGCCTTGGGCCATTGTGAGGGCTGATCGATTTCCTGTGCGCATCTCGTGTTCGCCCAGTAACAGACTCGACGACTTGTAATCGGTCTTGTTCCCGATTGTTCCTGGAGGTAGTCTTCGGAACTCTTGGATTTGACCTGTCACTCGAACTGTCCTCTTCCGAGGATGCTTGTGTGTGTGTGCTTGTGCCATTTCCTTGGCGGTATTAACGAGATATTAAAGAGCGGAGTGAGCGCCTCGCCCAGCTATGTTTGGGGCTCTCACTCCCTTACCCGGTGTGCGACCGCTTTGCACGTAGGTTGCGGAGCATCGCGACTCTTTCGATGTTTGGCGGTTGTCTTCCGGTGATGCGTTGGTCCCGAAGTGCACGTTACTAGCATTTCTGCCATTGTTCTCGATCTTTGGCACGTTCCTTCGTTGCAATTGGATATATATCTCCGTTTATACGCGCAGGCTTCTCCCGCCTATTCAGCGCTGTCCCACTCTCAGCACTCTCGTGGTCTCCTTGGCTTCTCTCTCCCGTGAGCGA
>NW_026729046.1:157500-180000 GCF_030272615.1 Cryptomeria japonica | reverse complement strand
TTGTCGGAGCCCGGTTTGCCCCGGGTGCGCACCTCGCGTGCACCTTCGTCGGGGTGGGCACCTTGGCTGGGTTTGCCCCGGCTGCGCTCCGAAGCGGGGTTATTGGAGCGCCGCCTCTTTTTTTGTCGGAGCGTTTGGTGGGGTTTCTCGCATTGGCTCTTCCGAGGCCCGGTTGCCACCCTGGTGCGCACGAAGTCGGAAGTAGGGTTAATTGCCCGGGTGCGCACCTTTGCCAGGGTGGGCACCTTACCTGGGCTGCGCACCAGGGCGGGCTCAAGATGGCACGCGCGTTCCGTTTTTTTCACTATCTTTCAAAACGGAAATTTTAAAATCTCCTTTTTTTTTTGCCTTTTCTGGAAATTAGTGAAGGCAGCGCATCAAAGGTGCGCACCTCGCTGCCCACCTTGGTGTGCTCTGAGGTGCGCACCCGGGAGCGCTACGAAGTGTGCTCCAAGGTGCGGCGTGCACGTTGTCGGAGCCCGGTTTGCCCCGGGTGCGCACCTCGCCTGCACCTTGGCCGGGGTGGGCACCTTGGCTGGGTTTGCCCAGGGTGCGCTCCGAAGCGGGGTTACTGGAGCGCCCCCTCTTTTTTTGTCAGAGCGTTTGGTGGGGTTTCTCGCATTGGCTCTTCCCAGGCCCGGTTGTTGGGTGCGCTCCCACCCTGGCGCGCGCGAAGTTGGAAGTTGGGTTAATTGCCCGGGCGCGCACCTTCGCCAGGGTGGGCACCTTGGTGCGCACACCTTGGCTGGGCTGCGCACCAGGGCGGGCTCAAGATGGCACCAGCATTCCCTTTTTCTCACTATCTTTCAAAACGGAAATTTTAAAATCTCGTTTTTTTTTTGCCTTTTATGGAAATTAGTGAAGGCATCGCATCAAAGGTGCGCACCTCGCTGCCCACCTTGGTGTGCTCCGAGGTGCCCACCACGGTGCGCAACGCCGGTGCGAACCCGGGAGCGCCCCGATGTGTGCTCCAAGGTGCGGCGTGCACGAAGTCGGACCCCGGTTTGCCCCGGGTGCGCACCTCGCGTGCACCTTGGTGCGCACACCTTGGCTGGGTTGCGCGGCCTGGTGGGCACCATGGTGCGCACCAAGGAGCGCTCCGAAGTGTGCTCCAAGGTGCGGCGTGCACGAAGTCGGAGCCCGGTTTGCCCCGGGTACGCACCTCGCGTGCACCTTCGCCGGGGTGGGCACCTCGGCTGGGTTGCGCGCCCTGGTGCGCACCAAGGAGCGCTCCGAAGTGTGCTCCAAGGTGCGGCGTGCACGAAGTCGGAGCCCGGTTTGCCCCGGGTGCGCACCTTCGCCGCGGTGCGCACCATGGCGTGCACGAAGTCGGAGCCCGGTTTGCCCCGGGTGCGCACCTCGCGTGCACCTTCGGCGGGGTTGCGCGCCCTGGTGGGCACCATGGTGCGCACCAAGGAGCGCTCCGAAGTGTGCTCCAAGGTGCGGCGTGCACGAAGTCGGAGCCCGGTTTGCCCCGGGTGCGCACCTCGCGTGCACCTTCGGCGGGGTTGCGCGCCCTGGTGGGCACCATGGTGCGCACCAAGGAGCGCTCCGAAGTGTGCTCCAAGGTGCGGCGTGCACGAAGTCGGAGCCCGGTTTGCCCCGGGTGCGCACCTCGCGTGCACCTTCGCCGCGGTGGGCACCATGGCGTGCACGAAGTCGGAGCCCGGTTTGCCCCGGGTGCGCACCTCGCGTGCACCTTCGCCGGGGTGGGCACCTCGGCTGGGTTGCGCGCCCTGGTGCGCACCAAGGAGCGCTCCGAAGTGTGCTCCAAGGTGCGGCGTGCACGAAGTCGGAGCCCGGTTTGCCCCGGGTGCGCACCTCGCGTGCACCTTCGCCAGGGTGGGCACCTCGGTGCGCACACCTTCTCAATGTTTTCTTGCCTTTTCTGGAAATTGGTGAAGGCAGCGCATCAAAGGTGCGCACCTCGGTGTGCTCCGAGGTGCGAACCCGAGAGCGCTCCGAGGTGCCCACGAAGTCGAAAGTCGGGTTAATTGCATTGTTTTCCCCGGGTGCGCTCCGAGGTGCGCAACATCGGCGCGCACCAAGGAGGGCTCCGAAGTGTGCTCCAAGGTGCGCACGATGGCGTGCACCTCTGGTGCGCACGATTCGGAGCTCGGTTTGACCGGGGTGCGCACACCTTGGCTGGGTTGCGCACCTTTTGTGCGCTCCAAGGTGCGCACGAAGTCGGAGCTCGGTTTGCCCCGGGTGCGCACCTTCGCCAGGGTGCGCACCTTGATGCGCACGCCTTGGCTGGGCTGCGCACCTTGGTGGGCGCCATGGTGCGCACCTTTCGTGCGCTCCAAGGTGCGCACGAAGTCGGAGCTCGGTTTGCCCCGGGTGCGCACCTTGGTGGGCGCCATGGTGCACTCCGAGGTGCCCAAGATTGGTGCGCACCAAGGAGCGCTCCGAAGTGCGCTCCAAGGTGCGCGCGAAGTCGAAAGTTGGGTTAATTGTCCGGTTTGCCTCGGGTGCGCACCTTGCGTGCACCTTCGCCAGGGTGGGCGCCTTGGTGCGCACACCTTGGCTGGGCTGCGCACACCTTGGCACCCGCGTTTCCTTCATTTTAAATTTTTTTTTTTTACAATCTCTCAAGTGGGAAATTCTATAATCTCAACTTTTTTTGCCTTTTCAGGAAACTTTTGAATGGAGCGCATCATTGGTGCGCTCCGAAGTGTGCTCCAAAGCTCTCTCCAGCTGCGTGCACCTGCCCCGGCCGCGCACCCGGCCCCGCCCAGCTTCGCTCACCTGTCCCGGGCGTCTGGTGCGGAACCTTAGAGTAAGAAACATCACCGTGCACCTTGGCCAACGTGCGCGACTCGACCGAGCGCGCACTGGCCGAGGTGCACACCGATTTCACCTGGGTGCGCGCGCAGCACCTCGGGCGCACCGGGGTGCGCGCACAACGCCCGGGTTGCACCGTGGCCTGTGTGCTCGGGGCGCCTCGGGTGCGCGCTCGGTGTCGCCCCCGTGCGCGCGGTAGTGCGGGCAGCGCACCCCGGCCCGGCCCGGCCCCGACGAGAACGCAAACGGGCAAAAGGTTTATTCAAATAGCATTGCGATGCCCGGCGAAAAACTAAAAAAGGGTGCAACACCGGGACTTCCCGGGAGGTCACCCATCCCAGTACTACTCCGGCCCAAGCGCGCTTAACTGCGGAGTTCTGATGGGATCCGGTGCACTAACGCTGGTATGATCGCACCCGTTATGAGCTTGTCGCAGTGTGTACTTAGCAAACCGCGACCCACGTGCGAATCCACCCCGGCCACCCACCCCCGTCGAGGTGCACACCCTCCCTCGCGAAGTGCGCCCCGTTCGCCAAGTGTGAGCCCTGCCCGGGTGCGCGCACCTTGCTAGGGCGTCGGGTGTGCACCCGGCCCGGCCTACGTGCGTGCACCTGTAGGGGGCGTCGTGTGCGTGCAGTGTCCCGTCTGCAACGCGGTGCCCACACACCACCTCGGGCGCAACGACCTGCGCTCACATGTGGGCCGAGTGCACCTTGGTGCATGTTCGGGGCGCCTCGGGTGCACGCTCGATCTTGCCCCGGTGCACCAAGGCGCTCGGTTTGCCCCGGGTGCGCACTTGGTGCAAGGTGGGCACCCAAAATAGGGATCAAGCACCAAAACACAAGTTTCGGGATGCAAAATGGGACCCAAGGACCACAAATGCGTTCCAAGACCCATGATGGGTCCACGAGAACAAAAATGTGTTCCGAGACTTAATAAACAAATATTGGGTTTTAGGAGAAGAAACATGCTCTGATGCCCAAAACGAGAATCGACCCCGAAAAGGCCACAGGCCAAAAGTGGGATGCGAGACAAAAAAAAATGGGACCCGAGGACCAAAATTGGGTTCCCAGGTCGAAGACAGGGCAACCGGACAAGAAACGACCTCTAAGGCTCGAAATGAGTCCCGACGACTAAAACTTGACAAGAAGCACCCATCAGGCACCCAACTCGACACCCATGGGATGCCGACCCACCCGGGCTTCCACCTAGCACACCTTGGCACCCACCCACCCTCGCACCCAACCTCGCACCCAACTTAGCACCTTTGAACCCACATTGGCACTCACCCTGACCCTGGCACCTTGGAACCCACATTGGCACTCACCTTGACCCTGGCACCCACCTTTGCACTCACCTTGGGACCCACCCTGGCTCCCACCTCGGCACCCACCCAGACACCCACCTTGGTTCCTTGGCACCCACCTTGGATCCTTGGCACCCACCCCGACACCCACCTTGGCACGCAACTTGGCTACTTGCCACCCACCTTGGCTCCTTGACGCCCACCCCGACAACCACCCCGTGACCTACCCTGGCTAGGGTTGGTGCACACCCACCCTGGTGCCCACCTTGGCACCCACCCTATGACCCACCTTGGCACGCACCTTAGTACCCACCCCGTTACCCACCCTAGGACCCACCCCGTGACCCACCTTGGCCAGGGTGGGTGCCTTGGTGCGCACAACTTGCCTGGGCTGCACACCAGGGCGGGCTCAAGATGGCACCCGCGTTCCGTTTTTTTCACTATCTTTCAAAACGGAAATTTTAAAATCTCATTTTTTTCTTTTTTTTGCCTTTTCTGGAAATTAGTGAAGGCAGCGCATCAAAGGTGCGCAATGCTGGTGCGAACCCGGGAGCGCTCCGATGTGTGCTCCAAGGTGCGGCGTGCACGAAGTCCGAGCCCGGTTTGCCCCGGGTGCGCACCTCGCGTGCACCTTCGCCGGGGTGAGCACCTTGGCTGGGTTGCGCGCCCTGGTGCGTACCAAGGAGCGCTCTGAAGTGTGCTCCAAGGTGCGGCGTGCACGAAGTCGGAGCCCGGTTTGCCCCGGGTGTGCACCTCGGGTGCGCACCTCGCGTGCACCTTCGCTGCGGTGGGCACCTTGGCTGGGTTGCGCGCCTTGGTGGGCACCATGCAGTGCACGAAGTCGGAGCCCGGTTTGCCCCGGGCGCGCACCTCCGCCAGGGTGGGCACCTTGGTGCGCACAACTTGCCTGGGCTGCGCATCAGGAAGGGCTCAAGATGGCACCCGCGTTCCGTTTTTTTCACTATCTTTCAGAACGGAAATTTTAAAATATCGTTTTTTTTTGCCTTTTCTGGAAATTAGTGAAGGCAGCGCATCAAAGGTGCGCAACGCTGGTGCGAACCTGGGAGCGCTCCGATGTGTGCTCCAAGGTGCGGCGTGCACGAAGTCGGAGCCCGGTTTGCCTCGGGTGCGCCCTGGTGGGCACCATGGTGCGCACCAAGGAGCGCTCCGAAGTGTGCTCCAAGGTGCGGCCTGCACGAAGTCGGAGCCCGGTTTGCCCCGGGTGTGCACCTCGGGTGGGCACCTTGGTGCGCATGCCTTGCCTGGGCTGCGCACCAGGGCGGGCTCAAGATGGCACCCGCGTTCCTTTTTTTTCACTATCTTTCAAAACGGAAATTTTAAAATCTCATTTTTTTTTGCCTTTTTCTGGAAATTAGTGAAGGCAGCGCATCAAAGGTGCGCACCTCGCTGCCCACCACGGTGCGCAACGCCGGTGGGCACCCGGGAGTGCTTCGAAGTGTGCTCCAAGGTGCTGCGTGCACGTTGTCGGAGCCCGGTTTGCCCCGGGTGCGCACCTCGCGTGCACCTTCGTCGGGGTGGGCACCTTGGCTTGGTTTGCCCCGGCTGCGCTCCGAAGCGGGGTTATTGGAGCGCCGCCTCTTTTTTTGTCGGAGCGTTTGGTGGGGTTTCTCGCATTGGCTCTTCCGAGGCCCGGTTGCCACCCTGGCGCGCACGAAGTCGGAAGTAGGGTTAATTGCCCGGGTGCGCACCTTTGCCAGGGTGGCACCTTACCTGGGCTGCGCACCAGGGCGGGCTCAAGATGGCACGCGCGTTCCGTTTTTTTCACTATCTTTCAAAACGGAAATTTTAAAATCTCCTTTTTTTTTTGCCTTTTCTGGAAATTAGTGAAGGCAGCGCATCAAAGGTGCGCACCTCGCTGCCCACCTTGGTGTGCTCTGAGGTGCGCACCCGGGAGCGCTACGAAGTGTGCTCCAAGGTGCGGCGTGCACGTTGTCGGAGCCCGGTTTGCCCCGGGTGCGCACCTCGCCTGCACCTTGGCCGGGGTGGGCACCTTGGCTGGGTTTGCCCAGGGTGCGCTCCGAAGCGGGGTTACTGGAGCGCCCCCTCTTTTTTTGTCAGAGAGTTTGGTGGGGTTTCTCGCATTGGCTCTTCCCAGGCCCGGTTGTTGGGTGCGCTCCCACCCTGGCGCGCGCGAAGTTGGAAGTTGGGTTAATTGCCCGGGCGCGCACCTTCGCCAGGGTGGGCACCTTGGTGCGCAAACCTTGGCTGGGCTGCGCACCAGGGCGGGCTCAAGATGGCACCAGCATTCCCTTTTTCTCACTATCTTTCAAAACGGAAATTTTAAAATCTCGTTTTTTTTTTGCCTTTTATGGAAATTAGTGAAGGCATCGCATCAAAGGTGCGCACCTCGCTGCCCACCTTGGTGTGCTCCGAGGTGCCCACCACGGTGCGCAACGCCGGTGCGAACCCGGGAGCGCCCCGATGTGTGCTCCAAGGTGCGGCGTGCACGAAGTCGGACCCCGGTTTGCCCCGGGTGCGCACCTCGCGTGCACCTTGGTGCGCACACCTTGGCTGGGTTGCGCGGCCTGGTGGGCACCATGGTGCGCACCAAGGAGCGCTCCGAAGTGTGCTCCAAGGTGCGGCGTGCACGAAGTCGGAGCCCGGTTTGCCCCGGGTGCGCACCTTCGCCGCGGTGGGCACCATGGCGTGCACGAAGTCGGAGCCCGGTTTGCCCCGGGTGCGCACCTCGCGTGCACCTTCGCCGGGGTGGGCACCTCGGCTGGGTTGCGCGCCCTGGTGCGCACCAAGGAGCGCTCTGAAGTGTGCTCCAAGGTGCGGCGTGCACGAAGTCGGAGCCCGGTTTGCCCCGGGTGTGCACCTCGCGTGCGCACCTCGCGTGCGCACCTCGCGTGCACCTTCGCTGCGGTGGGCACCTTGGCTGGGTTGCGCGCCTTGGTGGGCACCATGCAGTGCACGAAGTCGGAGCCCGGATTGCCCCGGGCGCGCACCTCCGCCAGGGTGGGCACCTTGGTGCGCACAACTTGCCTGGGCTGCGCACCAGGAAGGGCTCAAGATGGCACCCGCGTTCCGTTTTTTTCACTATCTTTCAGAACGGAAATTTTAAAATCTCGTTTTTTTTTGCCTTTTCTGGAAATTAGTGAAGGCAGCGCATCAAAGGTGCGCAACGCTGGTGCGAACCTGGGAGCGCTCCGATGTGTGCTCCAAGGTGCGGCGTGCACGAAGTCGGACCCCGGTTTGCCCCGGGTGCGCACCTCGCGTGCACCTTGGTGCGCACACCTTGGCTGGGTTGCGCGCCCTGGTGGGCACCATGGTGCGCACCAAGGAGCGCTCCGAAGTGTGCTCCAAGGTGCGGCGTGCACGAAGTCGGAGCCCGGTTTGCCCCGGGTGCGCACCTCGCGTGCACCTTCGCCGCGGTGGGCACCATGGCGTGCACGAAGTCGGAGCCCGGTTTGCCCCGGGTGCGCACCTCGCGTGCACCTTCGCCGGGGTGGGCACCTTGGTGTGCAGACCTTGGCTGGGTTGCGCGCCCTGGTGGGCACCATGGTGCGCACCAAGGAGCGCTCCGAAGTGTGCTCCAAGGTGCGGCCTGCACGAAGTCGGAGCCCGGTTTGCCCCGGGTGTGCACCTCGGGTGGGCACCTTGGTGCGCATGCCTTGCCTGGGCTGCGCACCAGGGCGGGCTCAAGATGGCACCCGCGTTCCTTTTTTTTCACTATCTTTCAAAACGGAAATTTTAAAATCTCATTTTTTTTTGCCTTTTTCTGGAAATTAGTGAAGGCAGCGCATCAAAGGTGCGCACCTCGCTGCCCACCACGGTGCGCAACGCCGGTGGGCACCCGGGAGTGCTTCGAAGTGTGCTCCAAGGTGCTGCGTGCACGTTGTCGGAGCCCGGTTTGCCCCGGGTGCGCACCTCGCGTGCACCTTCGTCGGGGTGGGCACCTTGGCTGGGTTTGCCCCGGCTGCGCTCCGAAGCGGGGTTATTGGAGCGCCGCCTCTTTTTTTGTCGGAGCGTTTGGTGGGGTTTCTCGCATTGGCTCTTCCGAGGCCCGGTTGCCACCCTGGCGCGCACGAAGTCGGAAGTAGGGTTAATTGCCCGGGTGCGCACCTTTGCCAGGGTGGGCACCTTACCTGGGCTGCGCACCAGGGCGGGCTCAAGATGGCACGCGCGTTCCGTTTTTTTCACTATCTTTCAAAACGGAAATTTTAAAATCTCCTTTTTTTTTTGCCTTTTCTGGAAATTAGTGAAGGCAGCGCATCAAAGGTGCGCACCTCGCTGCCCACCTTGGTGTGCTCTGAGGTGCGCACCCGGGAGCGCTACGAAGTGTGCTCCAAGGTGCGGCGTGCACGTTGTCGGAGCCCGGTTTGCCCCGGGTGCGCACCTCGCCTGCACCTTGGCCGGGGTGGGCACCTTGGCTGGGTTTGCCCAGGGTGCGCTCCGAAGCGGGGTTACTGGAGCGCCCCCTCTTTTTTTGTCAGAGCGTTTGGTGGGGTTTCTCGCATTGGCTCTTCCCAGGCCCGGTTGTTGGGTGCGCTCCCACCCTGGCGCGCGCGAAGTTGGAAGTTGGATTAATTGCCCGGGCGCGCACCTTCGCCAGGGTGGGCACCTTGGTGCGCACACCTTGGCTGGGCTGCGCACCAGGGCGGGCTCAAGATGGCACCAGCATTCCCTTTTTCTCACTATCTTTCAAAACGGAAATTTTAAAATCTCGTTTTTTTTTTGCCTTTTATGGAAATTAGTGAAGGCATCGCATCAAAGGTGCGCACCTCGCTGCCCACCTTGGTGTGCTCCGAGGTGCCCACCACGGTGCGCAACGCCGGTGCGAACCCGGGAGCGCCCCGATGTGTGCTCCAAGGTGCGGCGTGCACGAAGTCGGACCCCGGTTTGCCCCGGGTGCGCACCTCGCGTGCACCTTGGTGCGCACACCTTGGCTGGGTTGCGCGGCCTGGTGGGCACCATGGTGCGCACCAAGGAGCGCTCCGAAGTGTGCTCCAAGGTGCGGCGTGCACGAAGTCGGAGCCCGGTTTGCCCCGGGTACGCACCTCGCGTGCACCTTCGCCGGGGTGGGCACCTCGGCTGGGTTGCGCGCCCTGGTGCGCACCAAGGAGCGCTCCGAAGTGTGCTCCAAGGTGCGGCGTGCACGAAGTCGGAGCCCGGTTTGCCCCGGGTGCGCACCTTCGCCGCGGTGCGCACCATGGCGTGCACGAAGTCGGAGCCCGGTTTGCCCCGGGTGCGCACCTCGCGTGCACCTTCGGCGGGGTTGCGCGCCCTGGTGGGCACCATGGTGCGCACCAAGGAGCGCTCCGAAGTGTGCTCCAAGGTGCGGCGTGCACGAAGTCGGAGCCCGGTTTGCCCCGGGTGCGCACCTCGCGTGCACCTTCGGCGGGGTTGCGCGCCCTGGTGGGCACCATGGTGCGCACCAAGGAGCGCTCCGAAGTGTGCTCCAAGGTGCGGCGTGCACGAAGTCGGAGCCCGGTTTGCCCCGGGTGCGCACCTCGCGTGCACCTTCGCCGCGGTGGGCACCATGGCGTGCACGAAGTCGGAGCCCGGTTTGCCCCGGGTGCGCACCTCGCGTGCACCTTCGCCGGGGTGGGCACCTCGGCTGGGTTGCGCGCCCTGGTGCGCACCAAGGAGCGCTCCGAAGTGTGCTCCAAGGTGCGGCGTGCACGAAGTCGGAGCCCGGTTTGCCCCGGGTGCGCACCTCGCGTGCACCTTCGCCAGGGTGGGCACCTCGGTGCGCACACCTTCTCAATGTTTTCTTGCCTTTTCTGGAAATTGGTGAAGGCAGCGCATCAAAGGTGCGCACCTCGGTGTGCTCTGAGGTGCGAACCCGAGAGCGCTCCGAGGTGCCCACGAAGTCGAAAGTCGGGTTAATTGCATTGTTTTCCCCGGGTGCGCTCCGAGGTGCGCAACATCGGCGCGCACCAAGGAGGGCTCCGAAGTGTGCTCCAAGGTGCGCACGATGGCGTGCACCTCTGGTGCGCACGATTCGGAGCTCGGTTTGACCGGGGTGCGCACACCTTGGCTGGGTTGCGCACCTTTTGTGCGCTCCAAGGTGCGCACGAAGTCGGAGCTCGGTTTGCCCCGGGTGCGCACCTTCGCCAGGGTGCGCACCTTGATGCGCACGCCTTGGCTGGGCTGCGCACCTTGGTGGGCGCCATGGTGCGCACCTTTCGTGCGCTCCAAGGTGCGCACGAAGTCGGAGCTCGGTTTGCCCCGGGTGCGCACCTTGGTGGGCGCCATGGTGCACTCCGAGGTGCCCAAGATTGGTGCGCACCAAGGAGCGCTCCGAAGTGCGCTCCAAGGTGCGCGCGAAGTCGAAAGTTGGGTTAATTGTCCGGTTTGCCTCGGGTGCGCACCTTGCGTGCACCTTCGCCAGGGTGGGCGCCTTGGTGCGCACACCTTGGCTGGGCTGCGCACACCTTGGCACCCGCGTTTCCTTCATTTTAAATTTTTTTTTTTTACAATCTCTCAAGTGGGAAATTCTATAATCTCAACTTTTTTTGCCTTTTCAGGAAACTTTTGAATGGAGCGCATCATTGGTGCGCTCCGAAGTGTGCTCCAAAGCTCTCTCCAGCTGCGTGCACCTGCCCCGGCCGCGCACCCGGCCCCGCCCAGCTTCGCTCACCTGTCCCGGGCGTCTGGTGCGGAACCTTAGAGTAAGAAACATCACCGTGCACCTTGGCCAACGTGCGCGACTCGACCGAGCGCGCACTGGCCGAGGTGCACACCGATTTCACCTGGGTGCGCGCGCAGCACCTCGGGCGCACCGGGGTGCGCGCACAACGCCCGGGTTGCACCGTGGCCTGTGTGCTCGGGGTGCCTCGGGTGCGCGCTCGGTGTCGCCCCCCGCGCGCGCGGTAGTGCGGGCAGCGCACCCCGGCCCGGCCCGGCCCCGACGAGAACGCAAACGGGCAAAAGGTTTATTCAAATAGCATTGCGACGCCCGGCGAAAAACTAAAAAAGGGTGCAACACCGGGACTTCCCGGGAGGTCACCCATCCCAGTACTACTCCGGCCCAAGCGCGCTTAACTGCGGAGTTCTGATGGGATCCGGTGCACTAATGCTGGTATGATCGCACCCGTTATGAGCTTGTCGCAGTGTGTACTTAGCAAACCGCGACCCACGTGCGAATCCACCCCGGCCACCCACCCCCGTCGAGGTGCACACCCTCCCTCGCGAAGTGCGCCCCGTTCGCCAAGTGTGAGCCCTGCCCGGGTGCGCGCACCTTGCTAGGGCGTCGGGTGTGCACCCGGCCCGGCCTACGTGCGTGCACCTGGAGGGGGCGTCGTGTGCGTGCAGTGTCCCGTCTGCAACGCGGTGCCCACACACCACCTCGGGCGCAACGACCTGCGCTCACATGTGGGCCGAGTGCACCTTGGTGCATGTTCGGGGCGCCTCGGGTGCACGCTCGATCTTGCCCCGGTGCACCAAGGCGCTCGGTTTGCCCCGGGTGCGCACTTGGTGCAAGGTGGGCACCCAAAATAGGGATCAAGCACCAAAACACAAGTTTCGGGATGCAAAATGGGACCCAAGGACCACAAATGCGTTCCAAGACCCATGATGGGTCCACGAGAACAAAAATGTGTTCCGAGACTTAATAAACAAATATTGGGTTTTAGGAGAAGAAACATGCTCTGATGCCCAAAACGAGAATCGACCCCGAAAAGGCCACAGGCCAAAAGTGGGATGCGAGACAAAAAAAAATGGGACCCGAGGACCAAAATTGGGTTCCCAGGTCGAAGACAGGGCAACCGGACAAGAAACGACCTCTAAGG
Source organism: Cryptomeria japonica (assembly GCF_030272615.1). Lineage (NCBI taxonomy): Eukaryota > Viridiplantae > Streptophyta > Pinopsida > Cupressales > Cupressaceae > Cryptomeria > Cryptomeria japonica. The sequence continues at coordinate 168,153 of NW_026729046.1, read as the reverse complement.
CTCGAAATGAGTCCCGACGACTAAAACTTGACAAGAAGCACCCATCAGGCACCCAACTCGACACCCATGGGATGCCGACCCACCCGGGCTTCCACCTAGCACACCTTGGCACCCACCCACCCTCGCACCCAACCTCGCACCCAACTTAGCACCTTTGAACCCACATTGGCACTCACCCTGACCCTGGCACCTTGGAACCCACATTGGCACTCACCTTGACCCTGGCACCCACCTTTGCACTCACCTTGGGACCCACCCTGGCTCCCACCTCGGCACCCACCCAGACACCCACCTTGGTTCCTTGGCACCCACCTTGGATCCTTGGCACCCACCCCGACACCCACCTTGGCACGCAACTTGGCTACTTGCCACCCACCTTGGCTCCTTGACGCCCACCCCGACAACCACCCCGTGACCTACCCTGGCTAGGGTTGGTGCACACCCACCCTGGTGCCCACCTTGGCACCCACCCTATGACCCACCTTGGCACGCACCTTAGTACCCACCCCGTTACCCACCCTAGGACCCACCCCGTGACCCACCTTGGCCAGGGTGGGTGCACCCACCCTGGTGCCCACCTTGGCACCCACCCATCCTAGCACCCAGCCTGTGACCGGGCTTGGAACCCAACCTTGCACCCGCACCCGTCTTGGCCAGTGTGGGTGCGCACCCATCCTGGCACCCACGTTGTGACACACCCTTTAACCCACGCACCCTAGCACCCACGTTGGCACCCACCTTGGAACCCAACCTAGCAACTTGGCACCCACCCCGTGACCCACCTTGGCATCCACCATAGCAGTCGCCGACTTGGCACCCACCTCGGCACCCACCTTGACACTTGTGGACCCACCTTGCCACTCACCCTAGCATCGACCCATCCTAGCACCCACCCTGGCACCTTTGCACCCTAGCACTCACCCATCCTAGCACCTAACCTGTGACCCACCTTGACACTCACCCTCGCACCCACCTTGGAACCCAACCTAGCACCCACCCACCCTGACACCAACCCTAGCACCTACCCACCCTTGCACCCACCCTGTGACCCATCTTGGCACCCACCCATCCTACCACTCAACCTATCACCCACCTTCTCACCCACCTTGGCATCCACCTTAGCACCCACCCACACTGGCACCTTGGCACCCACCTCGGGCAAGGTGGGTGCACACCCACCCTGGCACCCAATTTAGAACCCACCGAGCATGTTACCCACCTTGGCACCCACATTGCAGCCCACCCTAGTACCCACCCTATGACCCACATTGGCATCCACACCCTAGCACCCAGGCACCTCGACACCCGCCTTGACACCCACCCTAGCACTGAACCTGTGACCCACCTTGGAACTCACCCTAGAACCCACCCACCCTGTGAACCACCTTGGCATCCACCTTAGCACCCACCCACCTTGGCACCCACTCTAGCACTCACCCATCCTAACACCCAACTTGTTACCCACCTTGGCACCCGCCCTCGCGTCCACCTTGAAACCCACCCTAGCACCCACCCACGCAGGAGCCCACCTTGGCACCCAACCTAACACCCACGCATCCTGGCACCCAACTTGTGACCCACCTTGGAACCCACCCTAGTACCCACCTTTGAACCCACTATATCACCAACCCACCTTGGCACCCACCCTATGACCCTCTTTGGAATCCACCCTAGCACGCACCCACCCTGGCACCCACCATGGAGCGCACCCTAGCACCCACCCACCTCGGCACGCACCTCAACACCCACCTTGGTGTGCGCACTGCGCCAACCTCTCAAAGACCCTATGTGGTGCGCTCCAAAGTGTACACCTTTGGTGCGCTCCAAGGTGCGCACCTTTGGTGCACACCGAGGTGCACACCAAAGTGTGCACCGAGGTGAGCACCAAAGTGCACTCCAGGGTGCACACCAAGGCGTGCACCTTTGGTGCGGTCAATGCAAACGAATTCGGAAGTTGGGGTCGATGTCCTAATCGCTGCTGCAGACTACACGTATGAGAATCGGACAAATAGCTTTATATAGGGGAGGTGTTGCGTTTGATGGGTCGACTCCCCTGGTTGTGTGCACTGCACCAACTTCAAAGACCCTGTCTTGTTTAAGAAGTCAAAAGTTGGGGTGGATGTCCTAATCATTGCTGCAGTCTACGCATGTATGAGAATCAGACAAATAGCTTATATAGGGGAGGTGTTGCATTCGGTGGGTTGACTCCCCTGGTTGTGCGCACTGCGCCAACCTCAAAGACCCCGCATAGCAGAAGAAGTCGGAAGTCGGATTTTGGTGAGCACCAAGGCGTGCACCTTTGGTGCGGTCAACGCAGACGAATTCAGAAGTTGGGGTGGATGTCCTAATCGTTGTTGCAGGCTACACATGTATGAGAATCAGACAAATAGCTTATATAGGGGAGGTGTTGGGTTTGATGGGTCAACTCCCTTGGTTGTGCGCATTACGCCAACCTCAAAGACCTTGTTTTCGTTAAGAAGTCAAAAGTTGGGGTCAATGTCCTAATGGCTCCTGCAGGCTACACATGTATGAGAATCGGACAAATAGCTTATATAGGGGAGGTGTTGGGTTTGATGGGTCGACTCCCCTGGTTGTGCGCATTACGTCAACCTCAAAGACCTTGTTTTCGTTAAGAAGTCAAAAGTTGGGGTCGATGTCCTAATTGCTCCTGTAGACTACACATGTATGAGAATCAGACAAATAGCTTATATAGGGGAGGTGTTGGGTTTGATGGGTTGACTCCCCTAGTTGTTCGCATTACACCAACCTCAAAGACCTTGTTTTCGTTTAGAAGCCGAAAGTTGGGGTCGATGTCCTAATTGCTCCTGCAGGCTACGCATGTATGAGAATCAGACAAATAGCTTATATAGGGGAGGTGTTGGGTTTGATGGGTCGACTCCCCTGGTTGTGCGCATTGCGCCAACCTCAAAGACCCTGCATTGCGGATGAAGTCGAAAGTCAGAGTTTGGTGTGCTACAAGGTGTGGTCGAAGGTGCTCACCTAGGTGTGCACCTTTGGAGCACAGGAAAAGTGCCCTCCAAAAGTGCGCACCTTTGGAGTGCACAAAAGTGCCCTCCAAAAGTGCGCACCTTTGGAGCGCAGAAAAGTGCCCTCCAAAAAGTGCCCTCCAAAAGTGCGCACCTTTGGAGCGCAGAAAAGTGCCCTCCAAAAAGTGCCCTCCAAAAGTGCGCACCTTTGGAGCGCAGAAAAGTGCCCTCCAAAAAGTGCCCTCCAAAAGTGCGCACCTTTGGAGCGCAGAAAAGTGCCCTCCAAAAAGTGCCCTCCAAAAGTGCGCACCTTTGGAGCGCAGAAAAGTGCCCTCCAAAAAGTGCCCTCCAAAAGTGCGCACCTTTGGAGCGCAGAAAAGTGCCCTCCAAAAAGTGCCCTCCAAAAGTGCGCACCTTTGGAGCGCAGAAAAGTGCCCTCCAAAAAGTGCCCTCCAAAAGTGCGCACCTTTGGAGCGCAGAAAAGTGCCCTCCAAAAAGTGCCCTCCAAAAGTGCGCACCTTTGGAGCGCAGAAAAGTGCCCTCCAAAAAGTGCCCTCCAAAAGTGCGCACCTTTGGAGCGCAGAAAAGTGCCCTCCAAAAAGTGCCCTCCAAAAGTGCGCACCTTTGGAGCGCAGAAAAGTGCCCTCCAAAAGTGCGCACTTTTGGTGCGCACCAAGGCGCTGGTTCGGTCGTTGCAGGCGAGTTCGGAAGTTGGGGTCGATGTCCTGAGCGGAGGTGCAAACTACACAGGTGTCGGAATCGGACAAATAGCTTATATAGGGGAGGTGTATGCTTCGATGGGTCGACTCCCCAGGTTGAGCGCACCGCGCCAACCTCAAAGACCCTACGGTATGGATGAAGTCGGAAGTTGGGTCCGATGACCGATTCGATTAGTAGGTATGCTCATGAGGTCGGAATTTGGGTCCGATGACCTGCCATGTGCAGGAAGGCGAATGTTGACACTGTGCGTTGCAAGGTGCACACCAAGGCGCTGGTGCGGTCTTTTTAGTCGAGTTCGGAAGTTGGGGTCGATGTCCTGATCGGAGGTGCAAGCTACACAGGTGTGGGAATCGGACAAATAGCTTATATAGGGGAGGTGTATGCTTCGTTGGGTCGACTCCCCGGGTTGAGCGCACCGCGCCAACCTCAAAGACCCTACGGTATGGATGAAGTCGGAAGTTGGGTCCGATGACCGATTCGATATGTAGGCATACTCGCGAGGTCGGAATTTGGGTCCGATGACCTGCCACGTGCAGGAAGGCGAATGTTGGCACTGTGCGTTGCAAGGTGCGCACCAAGGCGCTGGTTCGGTCGTTGGAGGCGAGTTCGGAAGTTGGGGTCGATGTCTTGATCGGAGGTGCAAACTACACAGGTGTGGGAATCGGACAAATAGCTTATATAGGGGAGGTGTATGCTTCGTTGGGTCGACTCCCCGGGTTGAGCGCACCGCGCCAACCTCAAAGACCCTACGGTATGGATGAAGTCGGAAGTTGGGTCCGATGACCGATTCGATATGTAGGCATACTCGCGAGGTCGGAATTTGGGTCCGATGACCTGCCATGTGCAGGAAGGCGAATGTTGGGACTGTGCGTCGCAAGGTGCGCACCAAGGCGCTGGTGCCGTCGTTGCAGTCGAGTTCGGAAGTTGGGGTCGATGTCCTGGTCAGAGGTGCAAACTACACAGGTGTGGGAATCGGACAAATAGCTTATATAGGGGAGGTGTATGCTTCGATGGGTCGACTCCCTGGGTTGAGCGCACCGCGCCAACCTCAAAGACCCTACAGTATGGATGAAGTCGGAAGTTGGGTCCGATGACCGATTCGATACGTAGGCATATTGGCGAGGTCTGAATTTGTGTCCGATGACCTGCCATGCGCAGGAAGGCGGAATTTGGGTCCGATGACCGAGTTGATGGCGTGCCATGCGCAGAAAGGCGGAATTTGGGTCCGATGACCGAGTTGATGTTGATGGCCCGCCATGCACAGGAAGGCGGAATTTGGGTCCGATGACCGATTTGAAGGCGTGCCATACGCAAAAAGGCGGAGTTTGGGTCCGATGACCGAGTTGATATTGATGGCCCGCCATGCGCAGGAAGGCGGAATTTGGGTCCGATGACCTGACATACGCATGGAGTCCGACTCGGGGGCCGATGTTCGATTCGATGACTTGCATTGTGGGTAAAGTCGGAAGTTGTGGTCTTTGACCCGATTCGATGACCAGACTTCGGCTGCTTGAGAATCGGACAAATAACTTATATAGGGGAGGTAGTGTTCTCGAGCATCCTCCCCCCGTGCCCGTTTATGTCGATTGATGCTGGTGCTCGACTGGTTGGAGCGCTCGGATGCAAAAATCTTGCACCAGGATTTATCGATTGTGATGGACACGGCAAGTCTCCTGATTGCTATGCAGGAGCTCATCGTGAATCTCTATGCGGCCTTGGTATGGACTCGACCTGCGGAATGGTTCGGCAATGGTAGTCGCTCCAACACGTCCTTGCAATGGCCACAGAGGTGATTCGACTAGAGCTCCAGTCTAGCTTTTGGGTTGCTTGGCGGACTGGTATAGCCGCGATCGAGTTCCGGCCATGAACGTTTTAGATAGCTCTTGGGCTTTCTGGGACGGAAGTCGGAAGTTTGGGCTGTTGTCCGATTTGATGACCATTCTTCGGATGTGTGAGAATCGGACAAATAACTTATATAGGGGACTGTGTTGTCTCACGCAGCCCCCTCCGTGCCCCTCTATCTCGACCGATGTTGGTGCTTGAAAGGGTTGGGATCGCTCGGATTTATAAACGTGCACCACCATTTGTCGAGTGTGAGGGACGCGGCAGGTCTCCTAAATGCTATGCGGGCGCTCTCTGAGAATCTCTATCCGGCCTCGACACAGACTAGTCTTGCTGAATGGTTTGGCACTGGTAGTCGATCCAACACGTCGTTGTTGTGGCCGCCTAGGCGATTCGATTCGAGCCCCCGTCTAGCTTTTGGGTTGCTTGGCGGATTTTGCCCTATCCGCAAGTGAGCTCGGTCCCTAAACGTTCGAGAAACCCGATTGCTATGCGCCGACTCTCTTTCTTGCGAGCCTCCATCTAGCTTTTGGGTCTCTACGGAACGGAAGTCGGAATCTGGGACCGTTGTTTGATTCGACGAGGCAGACTACGGTTGTGCGAGAATCGGACAAATAACTTATATAGGGGAGGTGTTGACTGGAGCATTCTCCCCCGTGCCCCTCTAACTCGACCAATGCTGGCGCTCGAACGGTGGTAGCGCTCGGATTTTCATTGAGCGCCAGCATTGGTCGATTTAGAGGGGCATGCGAGATTCCCGAATGCTATGCGAGGGCTCTAACGGAAATGTCTATTGGTTTCGGTATGGATGCAATTGCGAGTGGTTCGGCAAAGGTAGTCGTTCCGATGCGTCCATGTCGTGGCCAAATCGATAATTCGATTTGAGCCCTCGTATAGCATTTGGGTCTCTCGATGTGATTCCGCATTCCAGTCCCTTTGGGCACTGCTTGAGCCGCATCCCAGGGGGTTCCCTTCCCAATAATCTGTCTCGCAACCCGATTGCTATGCGGTGAGGCTCCTCGGCCGCCTCGGAACTATCTGTGTATCAGACGCATCGCGGGATAAGGGGTTGGCAACGGTAGTCGCCCCAAGCGCGTCCGATGCTTGGACCATTCCGAGGCGGCCCTGAAGCCTCTTCCGTCTAGCCGTTGGGTCCTTCTCGCCGCATCCCTCGCCTCGCACCCCGATTGCTATGCGGTGAGGCTCCTCGGCCGCCTCGGAACTATCTGTGTATCGGACGCGTCGCGGGATAAGGGGTTGTCACTGGTAGTCGCCCCAAGCGCGTCCGATGCTTGGACCATTCCGAGGCGGCCCTGAAGCCTCTTCCGTCTAGCCGTTGGGTCCTTCTCGCCGCATCCCTCGCCTCGCACCCCGATTGCTATGCGGTGAGGCTCCTCGGCCGCCTCGGAACTATCTGTGTATCGGACGCGTCGCGGGATAAGGGGTTGTCATTGGTAGTCGCCCCAAGCGCGTCCGATGCTTGGACCATTCCGAGGCGGCCCTGAAGCCTCTTCCGTCTAGCCGTTGGGTCCTTCTCGCCGCATCCCTCGCCTCGCACCCCGATTGCTATGCGGTGAGGCTCCTCGGCCGCCTCGGAACTATCTGTGTATCGGACGCGTCGCGGGATAAGGGGTTGTCACTGGTAGTCGCCCCAAGCGCGTCCGATGCTTGGACCATTCCGAGGCGGCCCTGAAGCCTCTTCCGTCTAGCCGTTGGGTCCTTCTCGCCGCATCCCTCGCCTCGCACCCCGATTGCTATGCGGTGAGGCTCCTCGGCCGCCTCGGAACTATCTGTGTATCGGACGCGTCGCGGGATAAGGGGTTGTCACTGGTAGTCGCCCCAAGCGCGTTCGATGCTTGGACCATTCCGAGGCGGCCCTGAAGCCTCTTCCGTCTAGCCGTTGGGTCCTTCTCGCCGCATCCCTCGCCTCGCACCCCGATTGCTATGCGGTGAGGCTCCTCGGCCGCCTTGGAACTATCTGTGTATCGGACGCGTCGCGGGATAAGGGGTTGTCACTGGTAGTCGCCCCAAGCGCGTCCGATGCTTGGACCATTCCGAGGCGGACCCGAAGCCTCTTCCGTCTAGCCGTTGGGTCCTTCTCGCCGCATCCTTCGCCTCGCACCCCGATTGCTATGCGGTGAGGCTCCTCGGCCGCCTCGGAACTATCTGTGTATCGGACGCGTCGCGGGATAAGGGGTTGTCACTGGTAGTCGCCCCAAGCGCGTCCGATGCTTGGACCATTCCGAGGCGGACCCGAAGCCTCTTCCGTCTAGCCGTTGGGTCCTTCTCGCCGCATCCCTCGCCTCGCACCCCGATTGCTATGCGGTGAGGCTCCTCGGCCGCCTTGGAACTATCTGTGTATCGGACGCGTCGCGGGATAAGGGGTTGTCACTGGTAGTCGCCCCAAGCGCGTCCGATGCTTGGACCATTCCGAGGCGGACCCGAAGCCTCTTCCGTCTAGCCGTTGGGTCCTTCTCGCCGCATCCCTCGCCTCGCACCCCGATTGCTATGCGGTGAGGCTCCTCGGCCGCCTTGGAACTATCTGTGTATCGGACGCGTCGCGGGATAAGGGGTTGTCACTGGTAGTCGCCCCAAGCGCGTCCGATGCTTGGACCATTCCGAGGCGGACCCGAAGCCTCTTCCGTCTAGCCGTTGGGTCCTTCTCGCCGCATCCCTCGCCTCGCACCCCGATTGCTATGCGGTGAGGCTCCTCGGCCGCCTTGGAACTATCTGTGTATCGGACGCGTCGCGGGATAAGGGGTTGTCACTGGTAGTCGCCCCAAGCGCGTCCGATGCTTGGACCATTCCGAGGCGGCCCCGAAGCCTCTTCCGTCTAGCCGTTGGGTCCTTCTCGCCGCATCCCTCGCCTCGCACCCCGATTGCTATGCGGTGAGGCTCCTCGGCCGCCTTGGAACTATCTGTGTATCGGACGCGTCGCGGGATAAGGGGTTGTCACTGGTAGTCGCCCCAAGCGCGTCCGATGCTTGGACCATTCCGAGGCGGCCCCGAAGCCTCTTCCGTGTAGCCGTTGGGTCCTTCTCGCCGCATCCCTCGCCTCGCACCCCGATTGCTATGCGGTGAGGCTCCTCGGCCGCCTTGGAACTATCTGTGTATCGGACGCGTCGCGGGATAAGGGGTTGTCACTGGTAGTCGCCCCAAGCGCGTCCGATGCTTGGACCATTCCGAGGCGGACCTGAAGCCTCTTCCCTCTAGCCGTTGGGGCTTTCTCGCCGCATCCCTCGCCTCGCACCCTGATTGCTATGCTGTGAGGCTCCTCGGCCGCCTTGGAACTATCTGTGTATCGGACGCATCGCGGGATAAGGGGTTGGCAGTGGTAGTCGCCCCAAGCGCATCCGATGCTTGGACCATTCCGAGGCGGCCCTGCAGCCTCTTCCGTCTAGCCGTTGGGGCCATCTCGCCGCATCCCCCACCTCGCACCACGATTGCTATGCGGTGAGGCTCCTTGGCCGCCTCGGAACTATCTGTGTATCGGACGCATCGCGGGATAAGGGGTTGTCACTGGTAGTCGCCCCAAGCGCGTCCGATGCTTGGACTATTCCGAGGCGGCCCTGCAGCCTCTTCCGTCTAGCCGTTGGGGCCATCTCGCTGCATCCCCCACCTCCTCGGCCGCCTCGGAACTATCTGTGTATCGGACGCATCGCGGGATAAGGGGTTGGCAGTGGTAGTCGCCCCAAGCGCGTCCGATGCTTGGACTATTCCGAGGCAGCCCTGCAGCCTCTTCCGTCTAGCCTTTGGGGCCATCTCGCCGCATCCCTCGCCTCGCACCCCGATTGCTATGCGGTGAGGCTCCTCGGCCGCCTGGGAACTATCTTCGTATCGGACGCATCGCGGGATAAGGGGTTGTCACTGGTAGTCGCCCCAAGCGCGTCCGATGCTTGGACTATTCCGAGGCGGCCCTGTGGCCTCTTCCGTCTAGCCGTTGGGGCCATCTCGCCGCATCCCCCACCTCGCACCCCGATTGCTATGCGGTGAGGCTCTTCGGCCGCCTTGGAACTATCTTCGTATCGGACGCATCGCGGGATAAGGGGTTGTCACTGGTAGTGGCCCCAAGCGCGTCCGATGCTTGGACTATTCCGAGGCGGCCCTGCAGCCTCTTCCGTCTAGCCGTTGGGGCCATCTCGCCGCATCCCCCACCTCGCACCCCGATTGCTATGCGGTGAGGCTCCTCGGCCGCCTTGGAACTATCTTCGTATCGGACGCATCGCGGGATAAGGGGTTGTCACTGGTAGTCGCCCCAAGCGCGTCCGATGCTTGGACTATTCCGACGCGGCCCTGTGGCCTCTTCCGTCTAGCCGTTGGGGCCATCTCGCCGCATCCCCCACCTCGCACCCCGATTGCTATGCGGTGAGGCTCCTCGGCCGCCTTGGAACCATCTTCGTATCGGACGCATCGCGGGATAGGGGGCTGTCACTGGTAGTCGCCCCAAGCGTGTCCGATGCTTGGACCATTCCTAGGCGGCCCTGAAGCCTCTTCCGTCTAGCCGTTGGGGCCTTCCCGCCCCATCCCTCGCCTCGCACCCCCGATTGCTATGCGGTGAGGCTCCTCGGCCGCCTTGGAACCATCTGTGTATCGGACGCATCGCGGGATAAGGGGTTGGCACTGGCAGTCGCCCCAAGCGCGTCCGATGCTTGGACCATTCCGAGGTGGCCCTGAAGCCTCTTCCGTCTAGCCGTTGGGGCCTTCCCGCCCCATCCCTCGCCTCGCACCCCGATTGATATGCGGTGAGGCTCCTCGGCCGCCTTGGAACTATCTGTGTATCGGACGCATCGCGGGATAAGGGGTTGGCACTGGTAGTCGTCCCAATCGCATCCGATGCTTGGACCATTCCGAGGCGGCCCTGCAGCCTCTTCCGTTTAGCCGTCGGGGCCTTCCCGCCGCATCCCTCGCCTCGCATCCCGATTCCTATGCGGTGAGTCTTCTCGGCCGCCGCGGAACTATACCTGTTATTGCTACTGCATCCTTCGGCTGGTAACCTCCTCTGCCGCCTTGGAACGTTCTCTTTGTCGGACGCGTCGCGGGATAAGGGGTTGGCACTGGTAGTCGCCCCAAGCGCGCCCGATGCATAGACCGCTCCGAGTCGACC
>NW_026729046.1:122500-147500 GCF_030272615.1 Cryptomeria japonica | reverse complement strand
GCACCTCGCGTGCACCTTCGCCGGGGTGAGCACCTTGGTGTGCAGACCTTGGTTGGGTTGCGCGCCCTGGTGCGCACCAAGGAGCGCTCTGAAGTGTGCTCCAAGGTGCGGCGTGCACGAAGTCGGAGCCCGGTTTGCCCCGGGTGTGCACCTCGGGTGCGCACCTCGCGTGCACCTTCGCTGCGGTGGGCACCTTGGCTGGGTTGCGCGCCTTGGTGGGCACCATGCAGTGCACGAAGTCGGAGCCCGGATTGCCCCGGGCGCGCACCTCCGCCAGGGTGGGCACCTTGGTGCGCACAACTTGCCTGGGCTGCGCACCAGGAAGGGCTCAAGATGGCACCCGCGTTCCGTTTTTTTCACTATCTTTCAGAACGGAAATTTTAAAATCTCGTTTTTTTTTGCCTTTTCTGGAAATTAGTGAAGGCAGCGCATCAAAGGTGCGCAACGCTGGTGCGAACCTGGGAGCGCTCCGATGTGTGCTCCAAGGTGCGGCGTGCACGAAGTCGGACCCCGGTTTGCCCCGGGTGCGCACCTCGCGTGCACCTTGGTGCGCACACCTTGGCTGGGTTGCGCGCCCTGGTGGGCACCATGGTGCGCACCAAGGAGCGCTCCGAAGTGTGCTCCAAGGTGCGGCGTGCACGAAGTCGGAGCCCGGTTTGCCCCGGGTGCGCACCTCGCGTGCACCTTCGCCGCGGTGGGCACCATGGCGTGCACGAAGTCGGAGCCCGGTTTGCCCCGGGTGCGCACCTCGCGTGCACCTTCGCCGGGGTGGGCACCTTGGTGTGCAGACCTTGGCTGGGTTGCGCGCCCTGGTGGGCACCATGGTGCGCACCAAGGAGCGCTCCGAAGTGTGCTCCAAGGTGCGGCCTGCACGAAGTCGGAGCCCGGTTTGCCCCGGGTGTGCACCTCGGGTGGGCACCTTGGTGCGCATGCCTTGCCTGGGCTGCGCACCAGGGCGGGCTCAAGATGGCACCCGCGTTCCTTTTTTTTCACTATCTTTCAAAACGGAAATTTTAAAATCTCATTTTTTTTTGCCTTTTTCTGGAAATTAGTGAAGGCAGCGCATCAAAGGTGCGCACCTCGCTGCCCACCACGGTGCGCAACGCCGGTGGGCACCCGGGAGTGCTTCGAAGTGTGCTCCAAGGTGCTGCGTGCACGTTGTCGGAGCCCGGTTTGCCCCGGGTGCGCACCTCGCGTGCACCTTCGTCGGGGTGGGCACCTTGGCTGGGTTTGCCCCGGCTGCGCTCCGAAGCGGGGTTATTGGAGCGCCGCCTCTTTTTTTGTCGGAGCGTTTGGTGGGGTTTCTCGCATTGGCTCTTCCGAGGCCCGGTTGCCACCCTGGCGCGCACGAAGTCGGAAGTAGGGTTAATTGCCCGGGTGCGCACCTTTGCCAGGGTGGGCACCTTACCTGGGCTGCGCACCAGGGCGGGCTCAAGATGGCACGCGCGTTCCGTTTTTTTCACTATCTTTCAAAACGGAAATTTTAAAATCTCCTTTTTTTTTTGCCTTTTCTGGAAATTAGTGAAGGCAGCGCATCAAAGGTGCGCACCTCGCTGCCCACCTTGGTGTGCTCTGAGGTGCGCACCCGGGAGCGCTACGAAGTGTGCTCCAAGGTGCGGCGTGCACGTTGTCGGAGCCCGGTTTGCCCCGGGTGCGCACCTCGCCTGCACCTTGGCCGGGGTGGGCACCTTGGCTGGGTTTGCCCAGGGTGCGCTCTGAAGCGGGGTTACTGGAGCGCCCCCTCTTTTTTTGTCAGAGCGTTTGGTGGGGTTTCTCGCATTGGCTCTTCCCAGGCCCGGTTGTTGGGTGCGCTCCCACCCTGGCGCGCGCGAAGTTGGAAGTTGGGTTAATTGCCCGGGCGCGCACCTTCGCCAGGGTGGGCACCTTGGTGCGCACACCTTGGCTGGGCTGCGCACCAGGGCGGGCTCAAGATGGCACCAGCATTCCCTTTTTCTCACTATCTTTCAAAACGGAAATTTTAAAATCTCGTTTTTTTTTTGCCTTTTATGGAAATTAGTGAAGGCATCGCATCAAAGGTGCGCACCTCGCTGCCCACCTTGGTGTGCTCCGAGGTGCCCACCACGGTGCGCAACGCCGGTGCGAACCCGGGAGCGCCCCGATGTGTGCTCCAAGGTGCGGCGTGCACGAAGTCGGACCCCGGTTTGCCCCGGGTGCGCACCTCGCGTGCACCTTGGTGCGCACACCTTGGCTGGGTTGCGCGGCCTGGTGGGCACCATGGTGCGCACCAAGGAGCGCTCCGAAGTGTGCTCCAAGGTGCGGCGTGCACGAAGTCGGAGCCCGGTTTGCCCCGGGTACGCACCTCGCGTGCACCTTCGCCGGGGTGGGCACCTCGGCTGGGTTGCGCGCCCTGGTGCGCACCAAGGAGCGCTCCGAAGTGTGCTCCAAGGTGCGGCGTGCACGAAGTCGGAGCCCGGTTTGCCCCGGGTGCGCACCTCGCGTGCACCTTCGGCGGGGTTGCGCGCCCTGGTGGGCACCATGGTGCGCACCAAGGAGCGCTCCGAAGTGTGCTCCAAGGTGCGGCGTGCACGAAGTCGGAGCCCGGTTTGCCCCGGGTGCGCACCTCGCGTGCACCTTCGGCGGGGTTGCGCGCCCTGGTGGGCACCATGGTGCGCACCAAGGAGCGCTCCGAAGTGTGCTCCAAGGTGCGGCGTGCACGAAGTCGGAGCCCGGTTTGCCCCGGGTGCGCACCTCGCGTGCACCTTCGCCGCGGTGGGCACCATGGCGTGCACGAAGTCGGAGCCCGGTTTGCCCCGGGTGCGCACCTCGCGTGCACCTTCGCCGGGGTGGGCACCTCGGCTGGGTTGCGCGCCCTGGTGCGCACCAAGGAGCGCTCCGAAGTGTGCTCCAAGGTGCGGCGTGCACGAAGTCGGAGCCCGGTTTGCCCCGGGTGCGCACCTCGCGTGCACCTTCGCCAGGGTGGGCACCTCGGTGCGCACACCTTCTCAATGTTTTCTTGCCTTTTCTGGAAATTGGTGAAGGCAGCGCATCAAAGGTGCGCACCTCGGTGTGCTCCGAGGTGCGAACCCGAGAGCGCTCCGAGGTGCCCACGAAGTCGAAAGTCGGGTTAATTGCATTGTTTTCCCCGGGTGCGCTCCGAGGTGCGCAACATCGGCGCGCACCAAGGAGGGCTCCGAAGTGTGCTCCAAGGTGCGCACGATGGCGTGCACCTCTGGTGCGCACGATTCGGAGCTCGGTTTGACCGGGGTGCGCACACCTTGGCTGGGTTGCGCACCTTTTGTGCGCTCCAAGGTGCGCACGAAGTCGGAGCTCGGTTTGCCCCGGGTGCGCACCTTCGCCAGGGTGCGCACCTTGATGCGCACGCCTTGGCTGGGCTGCGCACCTTGGTGGGCGCCATGGTGCGCACCTTTCGTGCGCTCCAAGGTGCGCACGAAGTCGGAGCTCGGTTTGCCCCGGGTGCGCACCTTGGTGGGCGCCATGGTGCACTCCGAGGTGCCCAAGATTGGTGCGCACCAAGGAGCGCTCCGAAGTGCGCTCCAAGGTGCGCGCGAAGTCGAAAGTTGGGTTAATTGTCCGGTTTGCCTCGGGTGCGCACCTTGCGTGCACCTTCGCCAGGGTGGGCGCCTTGGTGCGCACACCTTGGCTGGGCTGCGCACACCTTGGCACCCGCGTTTCCTTCATTTTAAATTTTTTTTTTTTACAATCTCTCAAGTGGGAAATTCTATAATCTCAACTTTTTTTGCCTTTTCAGGAAACTTTTGAATGGAGCGCATCATTGGTGCGCTCCGAAGTGTGCTCCAAAGCTCTCTCCAGCTGCGTGCACCTGCCCCGGCCGCGCACCCGGCCCCGCCCAGCTTCGCTCACCTGTCCCGGGCGTCTGGTGCGGAACCTTAGAGTAAGAAACATCACCGTGCACCTTGGCCAACGTGCGCGACTCGACCGAGCGCGCACTGGCCGAGGTGCACACCGATTTCACCTGGGTGCGCGCGCAGCACCTCGGGCGCACCGGGGTGCGCGCACAACGCCCGGGTTGCACCGTGGCCTGTGTGCTCGGGGCGCCTCGGGTGCGCGCTCGGTGTCGCCCCCGCGCGCGCGGTAGTGCGGGCAGCGCACCCCGGCCCGGCCCGGCCCCGACGAGAACGCAAACGGGCAAAAGGTTTATTCAAATAGCATTGCGATGCCCGGCGAAAAACTAAAAAAGGGTGCAACACCGGGACTTCCCGGGAGGTCACCCATCCCAGTACTACTCCGGCCCAAGCGCGCTTAACTGCGGAGTTCTGATGGGATCCGGTGCACTAACGCTGGTATGATCGCACCCGTTATGAGCTTGTCGCAGTGTGTACTTAGCAAACCGCGACCCACGTGCGAATCCACCCCGGCCACCCACCCCCGTCGAGGTGCACACCCTCCCTCGCGAAGTGCGCCCCGTTCGCCAAGTGTGAGCCCTGCCCGGGTGCGCGCACCTTGCTAGGGCGTCGGGTGTGCACCCGGCCCGGCCTACGTGCGTGCACCTGTAGGGGGCGTCGTGTGCGTGCAGTGTCCCGTCTGCAACGCGGTGCCCACACACCACCTCGGGCGCAACGACCTGCGCTCACATGTGGGCCGAGTGCACCTTGGTGCATGTTCGGGGCGCCTCGGGTGCACGCTCGATCTTGCCCCGGTGCACCAAGGCGCTCGGTTTGCCCCGGGTGCGCACTTGGTGCAAGGTGGGCACCCAAAATAGGGATCAAGCACCAAAACACAAGTTTCGGGATGCAAAATGGGACCCAAGGACCACAAATGCGTTCCAAGACCCATGATGGGTCCACGAGAACAAAAATGTGTTCCGAGACTTAATAAACAAATATTGGGTTTTAGGAGAAGAAACATGCTCTGATGCCCAAAACGAGAATCGACCCCGAAAAGGCCACAGGCCAAAAGTGGGATGCGAGACAAAAAAAAATGGGACCCGAGGACCAAAATTGGGTTCCCAGGTCGAAGACAGGGCAACCGGACAAGAAACGACCTCTAAGGCTCGAAATGAGTCCCGACGACTAAAACTTGACAAGAAGCACCCATCAGGCACCCAACTCGACACCCATGGGATGCCGACCCACCCGGGCTTCCACCTAGCACACCTTGGCACCCACCCACCCTCGCACCCAACCTCGCACCCAACTTAGCACCTTTGAACCCACATTGGCACTCACCCTGACCCTGGCACCTTGGAACCCACATTGGCACTCACCTTGACCCTGGCACCCACCTTTGCACTCACCTTGGGACCCACCCTGGCTCCCACCTCGGCACCCACCCAGACACCCACCTTGGTTCCTTGGCACCCACCTTGGATCCTTGGCACCCACCCCGACACCCACCTTGGCACGCAACTTGGCTACTTGCCACCCACCTTGGCTCCTTGACGCCCACCCCGACAACCACCCCGTGACCTACCCTGGCTAGGGTTGGTGCACACCCACCCTGGTGCCCACCTTGGCACCCACCCTATGACCCACCTTGGCACGCACCTTAGTACCCACCCCGTTACCCACCCTAGGACCCACCCCGTGACCCACCTTGGCCAGGGTGGGTGCCTTGGTGCGCACAACTTGCCTGGGCTGCACACCAGGGCGGGCTCAAGATGGCACCCGCGTTCCGTTTTTTTCACTATCTTTCAAAACGGAAATTTTAAAATCTCATTTTTTTCTTTTTTTTGCCTTTTCTGGAAATTAGTGAAGGCAGCGCATCAAAGGTGCACAATGCTGGTGCGAACCCGGGAGCGCTCCGATGTGTGCTCCAAGGTGCGGCGTGCACGAAGTCCGAGCCCGGTTTGCCCCGGGTGCGCACCTCGCGTGCACCTTCGCCGGGGTGAGCACCTTGGCTGGGTTGCGCGCCCTGGTGCGTACCAAGGAGCGCTCTGAAGTGTGCTCCAAGGTGCGGCGTGCACGAAGTCGGAGCCCGGTTTGCCCCGGGTGTGCACCTCGGGTGCGCACCTCGCGTGCACCTTCGCTGCGGTGGGCACCTTGGCTGGGTTGCGCGCCTTGGTGGGCACCATGCAGTGCACGAAGTCGGAGCCCGGTTTGCCCCGGGCGCGCACCTCCGCCAGGGTGGGCACCTTGGTGCGCACAACTTGCCTGGGCTGCGCATCAGGAAGGGCTCAAGATGGCACCCGCGTTCCGTTTTTTTCACTATCTTTCAGAACGGAAATTTTAAAATATCGTTTTTTTTTGCCTTTTCTGGAAATTAGTGAAGGCAGCGCATCAAAGGTGCGCAACGCTGGTGCGAACCTGGGAGCGCTCCGATGTGTGCTCCAAGGTGCGGCGTGCACGAAGTCGGAGCCCGGTTTGCCTCGGGTGCGCCCTGGTGGGCACCATGGTGCGCACCAAGGAGCGCTCCGAAGTGTGCTCCAAGGTGCGGCCTGCACGAAGTCGGAGCCCGGTTTGCCCCGGGTGTGCACCTCGGGTGGGCACCTTGGTGCGCATGCCTTGCCTGGGCTGCGCACCAGGGCGGGCTCAAGATGGCACCCGCGTTCCTTTTTTTTCACTATCTTTCAAAACGGAAATTTTAAAATCTCATTTTTTTTTGCCTTTTTCTGGAAATTAGTGAAGGCAGCGCATCAAAGGTGCGCACCTCGCTGCCCACCACGGTGCGCAACGCCGGTGGGCACCCGGGAGTGCTTCGAAGTGTGCTCCAAGGTGCTGCGTGCACGTTGTCGGAGCCCGGTTTGCCCCGGGTGCGCACCTCGCGTGCACCTTCGTCGGGGTGGGCACCTTGGCTTGGTTTGCCCCGGCTGCGCTCCGAAGCGGGGTTATTGGAGCGCCGCCTCTTTTTTTGTCGGAGCGTTTGGTGGGGTTTCTCGCATTGGCTCTTCCGAGGCCCGGTTGCCACCCTGGCGCGCACGAAGTCGGAAGTAGGGTTAATTGCCCGGGTGCGCACCTTTGCCAGGGTGGCACCTTACCTGGGCTGCGCACCAGGGCGGGCTCAAGATGGCACGCGCGTTCCGTTTTTTTCACTATCTTTCAAAACGGAAATTTTAAAATCTCCTTTTTTTTTTGCCTTTTCTGGAAATTAGTGAAGGCAGCGCATCAAAGGTGCGCACCTCGCTGCCCACCTTGGTGTGCTCTGAGGTGCGCACCCGGGAGCGCTACGAAGTGTGCTCCAAGGTGCGGCGTGCACGTTGTCGGAGCCCGGTTTGCCCCGGGTGCGCACCTCGCCTGCACCTTGGCCGGGGTGGGCACCTTGGCTGGGTTTGCCCAGGGTGCGCTCCGAAGCGGGGTTACTGGAGCGCCCCCTCTTTTTTTGTCAGAGAGTTTGGTGGGGTTTCTCGCATTGGCTCTTCCCAGGCCCGGTTGTTGGGTGCGCTCCCACCCTGGCGCGCGCGAAGTTGGAAGTTGGGTTAATTGCCCGGGCGCGCACCTTCGCCAGGGTGGGCACCTTGGTGCGCAAACCTTGGCTGGGCTGCGCACCAGGGCGGGCTCAAGATGGCACCAGCATTCCCTTTTTCTCACTATCTTTCAAAACGGAAATTTTAAAATCTCGTTTTTTTTTTGCCTTTTATGGAAATTAGTGAAGGCATCGCATCAAAGGTGCGCACCTCGCTGCCCACCTTGGTGTGCTCCGAGGTGCCCACCACGGTGCGCAACGCCGGTGCGAACCCGGGAGCGCCCCGATGTGTGCTCCAAGGTGCGGCGTGCACGAAGTCGGACCCCGGTTTGCCCCGGGTGCGCACCTCGCGTGCACCTTGGTGCGCACACCTTGGCTGGGTTGCGCGGCCTGGTGGGCACCATGGTGCGCACCAAGGAGCGCTCCGAAGTGTGCTCCAAGGTGCGGCGTGCACGAAGTCGGAGCCCGGTTTGCCCCGGGTGCGCACCTTCGCCGCGGTGGGCACCATGGCGTGCACGAAGTCGGAGCCCGGTTTGCCCCGGGTGCGCACCTCGCGTGCACCTTCGCCGGGGTGGGCACCTCGGCTGGGTTGCGCGCCCTGGTGCGCACCAAGGAGCGCTCTGAAGTGTGCTCCAAGGTGCGGCGTGCACGAAGTCGGAGCCCGGTTTGCCCCGGGTGTGCACCTCGGGTGCGCACCTCGCGTGCACCTTCGCTGCGGTGGGCACCTTGGCTGGGTTGCGCGCCTTGGTGGGCACCATGCAGTGCACGAAGTCGGAGCCCGGATTGCCCCGGGCGCGCACCTCCGCCAGGGTGGGCACCTTGGTGCGCACAACTTGCCTGGGCTGCGCACCAGGAAGGGCTCAAGATGGCACCCGCGTTCCGTTTTTTTCACTATCTTTCAGAACGGAAATTTTAAAATCTCGTTTTTTTTTGCCTTTTCTGGAAATTAGTGAAGGCAGCGCATCAAAGGTGCGCAACGCTGGTGCGAACCTGGGAGCGCTCCGATGTGTGCTCCAAGGTGCGGCGTGCACGAAGTCGGACCCCGGTTTGCCCCGGGTGCGCACCTCGCGTGCACCTTGGTGCGCACACCTTGGCTGGGTTGCGCGCCCTGGTGGGCACCATGGTGCGCACCAAGGAGCGCTCCGAAGTGTGCTCCAAGGTGCGGCGTGCACGAAGTCGGAGCCCGGTTTGCCCCGGGTGCGCACCTCGCGTGCACCTTCGCCGCGGTGGGCACCATGGCGTGCACGAAGTCGGAGCCCGGTTTGCCCCGGGTGCGCACCTCGCGTGCACCTTCGCCGGGGTGGGCACCTTGGTGTGCAGACCTTGGCTGGGTTGCGCGCCCTGGTGGGCACCATGGTGCGCACCAAGGAGCGCTCCGAAGTGTGCTCCAAGGTGCGGCCTGCACGAAGTCGGAGCCCGGTTTGCCCCGGGTGTGCACCTCGGGTGGGCACCTTGGTGCGCATGCCTTGCCTGGGCTGCGCACCAGGGCGGGCTCAAGATGGCACCCGCGTTCCTTTTTTTTCACTATCTTTCAAAACGGAAATTTTAAAATCTCATTTTTTTTTGCCTTTTTCTGGAAATTAGTGAAGGCAGCGCATCAAAGGTGCGCACCTCGCTGCCCACCACGGTGCGCAACGCCGGTGGGCACCCGGGAGTGCTTCGAAGTGTGCTCCAAGGTGCTGCGTGCACGTTGTCGGAGCCCGGTTTGCCCCGGGTGCGCACCTCGCGTGCACCTTCGTCGGGGTGGGCACCTTGGCTGGGTTTGCCCCGGCTGCGCTCCGAAGCGGGGTTATTGGAGCGCCGCCTCTTTTTTTGTCGGAGCGTTTGGTGGGGTTTCTCGCATTGGCTCTTCCGAGGCCCGGTTGCCACCCTGGCGCGCACGAAGTCGGAAGTAGGGTTAATTGCCCGGGTGCGCACCTTTGCCAGGGTGGGCACCTTACCTGGGCTGCGCACCAGGGCGGGCTCAAGATGGCACGCGCGTTCCGTTTTTTTCACTATCTTTCAAAACGGAAATTTTAAAATCTCCTTTTTTTTTTGCCTTTTCTGGAAATTAGTGAAGGCAGCGCATCAAAGGTGCGCACCTCGCTGCCCACCTTGGTGTGCTCTGAGGTGCGCACCCGGGAGCGCTACGAAGTGTGCTCCAAGGTGCGGCGTGCACGTTGTCGGAGCCCGGTTTGCCCCGGGTGCGCACCTCGCCTGCACCTTGGCCGGGGTGGGCACCTTGGCTGGGTTTGCCCAGGGTGCGCTCCGAAGCGGGGTTACTGGAGCGCCCCCTCTTTTTTTGTCAGAGCGTTTGGTGGGGTTTCTCGCATTGGCTCTTCCCAGGCCCGGTTGTTGGGTGCGCTCCCACCCTGGCGCGCGCGAAGTTGGAAGTTGGATTAATTGCCCGGGCGCGCACCTTCGCCAGGGTGGGCACCTTGGTGCGCACACCTTGGCTGGGCTGCGCACCAGGGCGGGCTCAAGATGGCACCAGCATTCCCTTTTTCTCACTATCTTTCAAAACGGAAATTTTAAAATCTCGTTTTTTTTTTGCCTTTTATGGAAATTAGTGAAGGCATCGCATCAAAGGTGCGCACCTCGCTGCCCACCTTGGTGTGCTCCGAGGTGCCCACCACGGTGCGCAACGCCGGTGCGAACCCGGGAGCGCCCCGATGTGTGCTCCAAGGTGCGGCGTGCACGAAGTCGGACCCCGGTTTGCCCCGGGTGCGCACCTCGCGTGCACCTTGGTGCGCACACCTTGGCTGGGTTGCGCGGCCTGGTGGGCACCATGGTGCGCACCAAGGAGCGCTCCGAAGTGTGCTCCAAGGTGCGGCGTGCACGAAGTCGGAGCCCGGTTTGCCCCGGGTACGCACCTCGCGTGCACCTTCGCCGGGGTGGGCACCTCGGCTGGGTTGCGCGCCCTGGTGCGCACCAAGGAGCGCTCCGAAGTGTGCTCCAAGGTGCGGCGTGCACGAAGTCGGAGCCCGGTTTGCCCCGGGTGCGCACCTTCGCCGCGGTGCGCACCATGGCGTGCACGAAGTCGGAGCCCGGTTTGCCCCGGGTGCGCACCTCGCGTGCACCTTCGGCGGGGTTGCGCGCCCTGGTGGGCACCATGGTGCGCACCAAGGAGCGCTCCGAAGTGTGCTCCAAGGTGCGGCGTGCACGAAGTCGGAGCCCGGTTTGCCCCGGGTGCGCACCTCGCGTGCACCTTCGGCGGGGTTGCGCGCCCTGGTGGGCACCATGGTGCGCACCAAGGAGCGCTCCGAAGTGTGCTCCAAGGTGCGGCGTGCACGAAGTCGGAGCCCGGTTTGCCCCGGGTGCGCACCTCGCGTGCACCTTCGCCGCGGTGGGCACCATGGCGTGCACGAAGTCGGAGCCCGGTTTGCCCCGGGTGCGCACCTCGCGTGCACCTTCGCCGGGGTGGGCACCTCGGCTGGGTTGCGCGCCCTGGTGCGCACCAAGGAGCGCTCCGAAGTGTGCTCCAAGGTGCGGCGTGCACGAAGTCGGAGCCCGGTTTGCCCCGGGTGCGCACCTCGCGTGCACCTTCGCCAGGGTGGGCACCTCGGTGCGCACACCTTCTCAATGTTTTCTTGCCTTTTCTGGAAATTGGTGAAGGCAGCGCATCAAAGGTGCGCACCTCGGTGTGCTCCGAGGTGCGAACCCGAGAGCGCTCCGAGGTGCCCACGAAGTCGAAAGTCGGGTTAATTGCATTGTTTTCCCCGGGTGCGCTCCGAGGTGCGCAACATCGGCGCGCACCAAGGAGGGCTCCGAAGTGTGCTCCAAGGTGCGCACGATGGCGTGCACCTCTGGTGCGCACGATTCGGAGCTCGGTTTGACCGGGGTGCGCACACCTTGGCTGGGTTGCGCACCTTTTGTGCGCTCCAAGGTGCGCACGAAGTCGGAGCTCGGTTTGCCCCGGGTGCGCACCTTCGCCAGGGTGCGCACCTTGATGCGCACGCCTTGGCTGGGCTGCGCACCTTGGTGGGCGCCATGGTGCGCACCTTTCGTGCGCTCCAAGGTGCGCACGAAGTCGGAGCTCGGTTTGCCCCGGGTGCGCACCTTGGTGGGCGCCATGGTGCACTCCGAGGTGCCCAAGATTGGTGCGCACCAAGGAGCGCTCCGAAGTGCGCTCCAAGGTGCGCGCGAAGTCGAAAGTTGGGTTAATTGTCCGGTTTGCCTCGGGTGCGCACCTTGCGTGCACCTTCGCCAGGGTGGGCGCCTTGGTGCGCACACCTTGGCTGGGCTGCGCACACCTTGGCACCCGCGTTTCCTTCATTTTAAATTTTTTTTTTTTACAATCTCTCAAGTGGGAAATTCTATAATCTCAACTTTTTTTGCCTTTTCAGGAAACTTTTGAATGGAGCGCATCATTGGTGCGCTCCGAAGTGTGCTCCAAAGCTCTCTCCAGCTGCGTGCACCTGCCCCGGCCGCGCACCCGGCCCCGCCCAGCTTCGCTCACCTGTCCCGGGCGTCTGGTGCGGAACCTTAGAGTAAGAAACATCACCGTGCACCTTGGCCAACGTGCGCGACTCGACCGAGCGCGCACTGGCCGAGGTGCACACCGATTTCACCTGGGTGCGCGCGCAGCACCTCGGGCGCACCGGGGTGCGCGCACAACGCCCGGGTTGCACCGTGGCCTGTGTGCTCGGGGTGCCTCGGGTGCGCGCTCGGTGTCGCCCCCGCGCGCGCGGTAGTGCGGGCAGCGCACCCCGGCCCGGCCCGGCCCCGACGAGAACGCAAACGGGCAAAAGGTTTATTCAAATAGCATTGCGACGCCCGGCGAAAAACTAAAAAAGGGTGCAACACCGGGACTTCCCGGGAGGTCACCCATCCCAGTACTACTCCGGCCCAAGCGCGCTTAACTGCGGAGTTCTGATGGGATCCGGTGCACTAATGCTGGTATGATCGCACCCGTTATGAGCTTGTCGCAGTGTGTACTTAGCAAACCGCGACCCACGTGCGAATCCACCCCGGCCACCCACCCCCGTCGAGGTGCACACCCTCCCTCGCGAAGTGCGCCCCGTTCGCCAAGTGTGAGCCCTGCCCGGGTGCGCGCACCTTGCTAGGGCGTCGGGTGTGCACCCGGCCCGGCCTACGTGCGTGCACCTGGAGGGGGCGTCGTGTGCGTGCAGTGTCCCGTCTGCAACGCGGTGCCCACACACCACCTCGGGCGCAACGACCTGCGCTCACATGTGGGCCGAGTGCACCTTGGTGCATGTTCGGGGCGCCTCGGGTGCACGCTCGATCTTGCCCCGGTGCACCAAGGCGCTCGGTTTGCCCCGGGTGCGCACTTGGTGCAAGGTGGGCACCCAAAATAGGGATCAAGCACCAAAACACAAGTTTCGGGATGCAAAATGGGACCCAAGGACCACAAATGCGTTCCAAGACCCATGATGGGTCCACGAGAACAAAAATGTGTTCCGAGACTTAATAAACAAATATTGGGTTTTAGGAGAAGAAACATGCTCTGATGCCCAAAACGAGAATCGACCCCGAAAAGGCCACAGGCCAAAAGTGGGATGCGAGACAAAAAAAAATGGGACCCGAGGACCAAAATTGGGTTCCCAGGTCGAAGACAGGGCAACCGGACAAGAAACGACCTCTAAGGCTCGAAATGAGTCCCGACGACTAAAACTTGACAAGAAGCACCCATCAGGCACCCAACTCGACACCCATGGGATGCCGACCCACCCGGGCTTCCACCTAGCACACCTTGGCACCCACCCACCCTCGCACCCAACCTCGCACCCAACTTAGCACCTTTGAACCCACATTGGCACTCACCCTGACCCTGGCACCTTGGAACCCACATTGGCACTCACCTTGACCCTGGCACCCACCTTTGCACTCACCTTGGGACCCACCCTGGCTCCCACCTCGGCACCCACCCAGACACCCACCTTGGTTCCTTGGCACCCACCTTGGATCCTTGGCACCCACCCCGACACCCACCTTGGCACGCAACTTGGCTACTTGCCACCCACCTTGGCTCCTTGACGCCCACCCCGACAACCACCCCGTGACCTACCCTGGCTAGGGTTGGTGCACACCCACCCTGGTGCCCACCTTGGCACCCACCCTATGACCCACCTTGGCACGCACCTTAGTACCCACCCCGTTACCCACCCTAGGACCCACCCCGTGACCCACCTTGGCCAGGGTGGGTGCACCCACCCTGGTGCCCACCTTGGCACCCACCCATCCTAGCACCCAGCCTGTGACCGGGCTTGGAACCCAACCTTGCACCCGCACCCGTCTTGGCCAGTGTGGGTGCGCACCCATCCTGGCACCCACGTTGTGACACACCCTTTAACCCACGCACCCTAGCACCCACGTTGGCACCCACCTTGGAACCCAACCTAGCAACTTGGCACCCACCCCGTGACCCACCTTGGCATCCACCATAGCAGTCGCCGACTTGGCACCCACCTCGGCACCCACCTTGACACTTGTGGACCCACCTTGCCACTCACCCTAGCATCGACCCATCCTAGCACCCACCCTGGCACCTTTGCACCCTAGCACTCACCCATCCTAGCACCTAACCTGTGACCCACCTTGACACTCACCCTCGCACCCACCTTGGAACCCAACCTAGCACCCACCCACCCTGACACCAACCCTAGCACCTACCCACCCTTGCACCCACCCTGTGACCCATCTTGGCACCCACCCATCCTACCACTCAACCTATCACCCACCTTCTCACCCACCTTGGCATCCACCTTAGCACCCACCCACACTGGCACCTTGGCACCCACCTCGGGCAAGGTGGGTGCACACCCACCCTGGCACCCAATTTAGAACCCACCGAGCATGTTACCCACCTTGGCACCCACATTGCAGCCCACCCTAGTACCCACCCTATGACCCACATTGGCATCCACACCCTAGCACCCAGGCACCTCGACACCCGCCTTGACACCCACCCTAGCACTGAACCTGTGACCCACCTTGGAACTCACCCTAGAACCCACCCACCCTGTGAACCACCTTGGCATCCACCTTAGCACCCACCCACCTTGGCACCCACTCTAGCACTCACCCATCCTAACACCCAACTTGTTACCCACCTTGGCACCCGCCCTCGCGTCCACCTTGAAACCCACCCTAGCACCCACCCACGCAGGAGCCCACCTTGGCACCCAACCTAACACCCACGCATCCTGGCACCCAACTTGTGACCCACCTTGGAACCCACCCTAGTACCCACCTTTGAACCCACTATATCACCAACCCACCTTGGCACCCACCCTATGACCCTCTTTGGAATCCACCCTAGCACGCACCCACCCTGGCACCCACCATGGAGCGCACCCTAGCACCCACCCACCTCGGCACGCACCTCAACACCCACCTTGGTGTGCGCACTGCGCCAACCTCTCAAAGACCCTATGTGGTGCGCTCCAAAGTGTACACCTTTGGTGCGCTCCAAGGTGCGCACCTTTGGTGCACACCGAGGTGCACACCAAAGTGTGCACCGAGGTGAGCACCAAAGTGCACTCCAGGGTGCACACCAAGGCGTGCACCTTTGGTGCGGTCAATGCAAACGAATTCGGAAGTTGGGGTCGATGTCCTAATCGCTGCTGCAGACTACACGTATGAGAATCGGACAAATAGCTTTATATAGGGGAGGTGTTGCGTTTGATGGGTCGACTCCCCTGGTTGTGTGCACTGCACCAACTTCAAAGACCCTGTCTTGTTTAAGAAGTCAAAAGTTGGGGTGGATGTCCTAATCATTGCTGCAGTCTACGCATGTATGAGAATCAGACAAATAGCTTATATAGGGGAGGTGTTGCATTCGGTGGGTTGACTCCCCTGGTTGTGCGCACTGCGCCAACCTCAAAGACCCCGCATAGCAGAAGAAGTCGGAAGTCGGATTTTGGTGAGCACCAAGGCGTGCACCTTTGGTGCGGTCAACGCAGACGAATTCAGAAGTTGGGGTGGATGTCCTAATCGTTGTTGCAGGCTACACATGTATGAGAATCAGACAAATAGCTTATATAGGGGAGGTGTTGGGTTTGATGGGTCAACTCCCTTGGTTGTGCGCATTACGCCAACCTCAAAGACCTTGTTTTCGTTAAGAAGTCAAAAGTTGGGGTCAATGTCCTAATGGCTCCTGCAGGCTACACATGTATGAGAATCGGACAAATAGCTTATATAGGGGAGGTGTTGGGTTTGATGGGTCGACTCCCCTGGTTGTGCGCATTACGTCAACCTCAAAGACCTTGTTTTCGTTAAGAAGTCAAAAGTTGGGGTCGATGTCCTAATTGCTCCTGTAGACTACACATGTATGAGAATCAGACAAATAGCTTATATAGGGGAGGTGTTGGGTTTGATGGGTTGACTCCCCTAGTTGTTCGCATTACACCAACCTCAAAGACCTTGTTTTCGTTTAGAAGCCGAAAGTTGGGGTCGATGTCCTAATTGCTCCTGCAGGCTACGCATGTATGAGAATCAGACAAATAGCTTATATAGGGGAGGTGTTGGGTTTGATGGGTCGACTCCCCTGGTTGTGCGCATTGCGCCAACCTCAAAGACCCTGCATTGCGGATGAAGTCGAAAGTCAGAGTTTGGTGTGCTACAAGGTGTGGTCGAAGGTGCTCACCTAGGTGTGCACCTTTGGAGCACAGGAAAAGTGCCCTCCAAAAGTGCGCACCTTTGGAGTGCACAAAAGTGCCCTCCAAAAGTGCGCACCTTTGGAGCGCAGAAAAGTGCCCTCCAAAAAGTGCCCTCCAAAAGTGCGCACCTTTGGAGCGCAGAAAAGTGCCCTCCAAAAAGTGCCCTCCAAAAGTGCGCACCTTTGGAGCGCAGAAAAGTGCCCTCCAAAAAGTGCCCTCCAAAAGTGCGCACCTTTGGAGCGCAGAAAAGTGCCCTCCAAAAAGTGCCCTCCAAAAGTGCGCACCTTTGGAGCGCAGAAAAGTGCCCTCCAAAAAGTGCCCTCCAAAAGTGCGCACCTTTGGAGCGCAGAAAAGTGCCCTCCAAAAAGTGCCCTCCAAAAGTGCGCACCTTTGGAGCGCAGAAAAGTGCCCTCCAAAAAGTGCCCTCCAAAAGTGCGCACCTTTGGAGCGCAGAAAAGTGCCCTCCAAAAAGTGCCCTCCAAAAGTGCGCACCTTTGGAGCGCAGAAAAGTGCCCTCCAAAAAGTGCCCTCCAAAAGTGCGCACCTTTGGAGCGCAGAAAAGTGCCCTCCAAAAGTGCGCACTTTTGGTGCGCACCAAGGCGCTGGTTCGGTCGTTGCAGGCGAGTTCGGAAGTTGGGGTCGATGACCTGAGCGGAGGTGCAAACTACACAGGTGTCGGAATCGGACAAATAGCTTATATAGGGGAGGTGTATGCTTCGATGGGTCGACTCCCCAGGTTGAGCGCACCGCGCCAACCTCAAAGACCCTACGGTATGGATGAAGTCGGAAGTTGGGTCCGATGACCGATTCGATTAGTAGGTATGCTCATGAGGTCGGAATTTGGGTCCGATGACCTGCCATGTGCAGGAAGGCGAATGTTGACACTGTGCGTTGCAAGGTGCACACCAAGGCGCTGGTGCGGTCTTTTTAGTCGAGTTCGGAAGTTGGGGTCGATGTCCTGATCGGAGGTGCAAGCTACACAGGTGTGGGAATCGGACAAATAGCTTATATAGGGGAGGTGTATGCTTCGTTGGGTCGACTCCCCGGGTTGAGCGCACCGCGCCAACCTCAAAGACCCTACGGTATGGATGAAGTCGGAAGTTGGGTCCGATGACCGATTCGATATGTAGGCATACTCGCGAGGTCGGAATTTGGGTCCGATGACCTGCCACGTGCAGGAAGGCGAATGTTGGCACTGTGCGTTGCAAGGTGCGCACCAAGGCGCTGGTTCGGTCGTTGGAGGCGAGTTCGGAAGTTGGGGTCGATGTCTTGATCGGAGGTGCAAACTACACAGGTGTGGGAATCGGACAAATAGCTTATATAGGGGAGGTGTATGCTTCGTTGGGTCGACTCCCCGGGTTGAGCGCACCGCGCCAACCTCAAAGACCCTACGGTATGGATGAAGTCGGAAGTTGGGTCCGATGACCGATTCGATATGTAGGCATACTCGCGAGGTCGGAATTTGGGTCCGATGACCTGCCATGTGCAGGAAGGCGAATGTTGGGACTGTGCGTCGCAAGGTGCGCACCAAGGCGCTGGTGCCGTCGTTGCAGTCGAGTTCGGAAGTTGGGGTCGATGTCCTGGTCAGAGGTGCAAACTACACAGGTGTGGGAATCGGACAAATAGCTTATATAGGGGAGGTGTATGCTTCGATGGGTCGACTCCCTGGGTTGAGCGCACCGCGCCAACCTCAAAGACCCTACAGTATGGATGAAGTCGGAAGTTGGGTCCGATGACCGATTCGATACGTAGGCATATTGGCGAGGTCTGAATTTGTGTCCGATGACCTGCCATGCGCAGGAAGGCGGAATTTGGGTCCGATGACCGAGTTGATGGCGTGCCATGCGCAGAAAGGCGGAATTTGGGTCCGATGACCGAGTTGATGTTGATGGCCCGCCATGCACAGGAAGGCGGAATTTGGGTCCGATGACCGATTTGAAGGCGTGCCATACGCAAAAAGGCGGAGTTTGGGTCCGATGACCGAGTTGATATTGATGGCCCGCCATGCGCAGGAAGGCGGAATTTGGGTCCGATGACCTGACATACGCATGGAGTCCGACTCGGGGGCCGATGTTCGATTCGATGACTTGCATTGTGGGTAAAGTCGGAAGTTGTGGTCTTTGACCCGATTCGATGACCAGACTTCGGCTGCTTGAGAATCGGACAAATAACTTATATAGGGGAGGTAGTGTTCTCGAGCATCCTCCCCCCGTGCCCGTTTATGTCGATTGATGCTGGTGCTCGACTGGTTGGAGCGCTCGGATGCAAAAATCTTGCACCAGGATTTATCGATTGTGATGGACACGGCAAGTCTCCTGATTGCTATGCAGGAGCTCATCGTGAATCTCTATGCGGCCTTGGTATGGACTCGACCTGCGGAATGGTTCGGCAATGGTAGTCGCTCCAACACGTCCTTGCAATGGCCACAGAGGTGATTCGACTAGAGCTCCAGTCTAGCTTTTGGGTTGCTTGGCGGACTGGTATAGCCGCGATCGAGTTCCGGCCATGAACGTTTTAGATAGCTCTTGGGCTTTCTGGGACGGAAGTCGGAAGTTTGGGCTGTTGTCCGATTTGATGACCATTCTTCGGATGTGTGAGAATCGGACAAATAACTTATATAGGGGACTGTGTTGTCTCACGCAGCCCCCTCCGTGCCCCTCTATCTCGACCGATGTTGGTGCTTGAAAGGGTTGGGATCGCTCGGATTTATAAACG
This sequence comes from Cryptomeria japonica, assembly GCF_030272615.1. Lineage (NCBI taxonomy): Eukaryota > Viridiplantae > Streptophyta > Pinopsida > Cupressales > Cupressaceae > Cryptomeria > Cryptomeria japonica. The sequence continues at coordinate 128,844 of NW_026729046.1, read as the reverse complement.
TGCACCACCATTTGTCGAGTGTGAGGGACGCGGCAGGTCTCCTAAATGCTATGCGGGCGCTCTCTGAGAATCTCTATCCGGCCTCGACACAGACTAGTCTTGCTGAATGGTTTGGCACTGGTAGTCGATCCAACACGTCGTTGTTGTGGCCGCCTAGGCGATTCGATTCGAGCCCCCGTCTAGCTTTTGGGTTGCTTGGCGGATTTTGCCCTATCCGCAAGTGAGCTCGGTCCCTAAACGTTCGAGAAACCCGATTGCTATGCGCCGACTCTCTTTCTTGCGAGCCTCCATCTAGCTTTTGGGTCTCTACGGAACGGAAGTCGGAATCTGGGACCGTTGTTTGATTCGACGAGGCAGACTACGGTTGTGCGAGAATCGGACAAATAACTTATATAGGGGAGGTGTTGACTGGAGCATTCTCCCCCGTGCCCCTCTAACTCGACCAATGCTGGCGCTCGAACGGTGGTAGCGCTCGGATTTTCATTGAGCGCCAGCATTGGTCGATTTAGAGGGGCATGCGAGATTCCCGAATGCTATGCGAGGGCTCTAACGGAAATGTCTATTGGTTTCGGTATGGATGCAATTGCGAGTGGTTCGGCAAAGGTAGTCGTTCCGATGCGTCCATGTCGTGGCCAAATCGATAATTCGATTTGAGCCCTCGTATAGCATTTGGGTCTCTCGATGTGATTCCGCATTCCAGTCCCTTTGGGCACTGCTTGAGCCGCATCCCAGGGGGTTCCCTTCCCAATAATCTGCCTCGCAACCCGATTGCTATGCGGTGAGGCTCCTCGGCCGCCTCGGAACTATCTGTGTATCAGACGCATCGCGGGATAAGGGGTTGGCAACGGTAGTCGCCCCAAGCGCGTCCGATGCTTGGACCATTCCGAGGCGGCCCTGAAGCCTCTTCCGTCTAGCCGTTGGGTCCTTCTCGCCGCATCCCTCGCCTCGCACCCCGATTGCTATGCGGTGAGGCTCCTCGGCCGCCTCGGAACTATCTGTGTATCGGACGCGTCGCGGGATAAGGGGTTGTCACTGGTAGTCGCCCCAAGCGCGTCCGATGCTTGGACCATTCCGAGGCGGCCCTGAAGCCTCTTCCGTCTAGCCGTTGGGTCCTTCTCGCCGCATCCCTCGCCTCGCACCCCGATTGCTATGCGGTGAGGCTCCTCGGCCGCCTCGGAACTATCTGTGTATCGGACGCGTCGCGGGATAAGGGGTTGTCATTGGTAGTCGCCCCAAGCGCGTCCGATGCTTGGACCATTCCGAGGCGGCCCTGAAGCCTCTTCCGTCTAGCCGTTGGGTCCTTCTCGCCGCATCCCTCGCCTCGCACCCCGATTGCTATGCGGTGAGGCTCCTCGGCCGCCTCGGAACTATCTGTGTATCGGACGCGTCGCGGGATAAGGGGTTGTCACTGGTAGTCGCCCCAAGCGCGTCCGATGCTTGGACCATTCCGAGGCGGCCCTGAAGCCTCTTCCGTCTAGCCGTTGGGTCCTTCTCGCCGCATCCCTCGCCTCGCACCCCGATTGCTATGCGGTGAGGCTCCTCGGCCGCCTCGGAACTATCTGTGTATCGGACGCGTCGCGGGATAAGGGGTTGTCACTGGTAGTCGCCCCAAGCGCGTTCGATGCTTGGACCATTCCGAGGCGGCCCTGAAGCCTCTTCCGTCTAGCCGTTGGGTCCTTCTCGCCGCATCCCTCGCCTCGCACCCCGATTGCTATGCGGTGAGGCTCCTCGGCCGCCTTGGAACTATCTGTGTATCGGACGCGTCGCGGGATAAGGGGTTGTCACTGGTAGTCGCCCCAAGCGCGTCCGATGCTTGGACCATTCCGAGGCGGACCCGAAGCCTCTTCCGTCTAGCCGTTGGGTCCTTCTCGCCGCATCCTTCGCCTCGCACCCCGATTGCTATGCGGTGAGGCTCCTCGGCCGCCTCGGAACTATCTGTGTATCGGACGCGTCGCGGGATAAGGGGTTGTCACTGGTAGTCGCCCCAAGCGCGTTCGATGCTTGGACCATTCCGAGGCGGACCCGAAGCCTCTTCCGTCTAGCCGTTGGGTCCTTCTTGCCGCATCCCTCGCCTCGCACCCCGATTGCTATGCGGTGAGGCTCCTCGGCCGCCTTGGAACTATCTGTGTATCGGACGCGTCGCGGGATAAGGGGTTGTCACTGGTAGTCGCCCCAAGCGCGTCCGATGCTTGGACCATTCCGAGGCGGACCCGAAGCCTCTTCCGTCTAGCCGTTGGGTCCTTCTCGCCGCATCCCTCGCCTCGCACCCCGATTGCTATGCGGTGAGGCTCCTCGGCCGCCTTGGAACTATCTGTGTATCGGACGCGTCGCGGGATAAGGGGTTGTCACTGGTAGTCGCCCCAAGCGCGTCCGATGCTTGGACCATTCCGAGGCGGACCCGAAGCCTCTTCCGTCTAGCCGTTGGGTCCTTCTCGCCGCATCCCTCGCCTCGCACCCCGATTGCTATGCGGTGAGGCTCCTCGGCCGCCTTGGAACTATCTGTGTATCGGACGCGTCGCGGGATAAGGGGTTGTCACTGGTAGTCGCCCCAAGCGCGTCCGATGCTTGGACCATTCCGAGGCGGCCCCGAAGCCTCTTCCGTCTAGCCGTTGGGTCCTTCTCGCCGCATCCCTCGCCTCGCACCCCGATTGCTATGCGGTGAGGCTCCTCGGCCGCCTTGGAACTATCTGTGTATCGGACGCGTCGCGGGATAAGGGGTTGTCACTGGTAGTCGCCCCAAGCGCGTCCGATGCTTGGACCATTCCGAGGCGGCCCCGAAGCCTCTTCCGTGTAGCCGTTGGGTCCTTCTCGCCGCATCCCTCGCCTCGCACCCCGATTGCTATGCGGTGAGGCTCCTCGGCCGCCTTGGAACTATCTGTGTATCGGACGCGTCGCGGGATAAGGGGTTGTCACTGGTAGTCGCCCCAAGCGCGTCCGATGCTTGGACCATTCCGAGGCGGACCTGAAGCCTCTTCCCTCTAGCCGTTGGGGCTTTCTCGCCGCATCCCTCGCCTCGCACCCTGATTGCTATGCTGTGAGGCTCCTCGGCCGCCTTGGAACTATCTGTGTATCGGACGCATCGCGGGATAAGGGGTTGGCAGTGGTAGTCGCCCCAAGCGCATCCGATGCTTGGACCATTCCGAGGCGGCCCTGCAGCCTCTTCCGTCTAGCCGTTGGGACCATCTCGCCGCATCCCCCACCTCGCACCACGATTGCTATGCGGTGAGGCTCCTTGGCCGCCTCGGAACTATCTGTGTATCGGACGCATCGCGGGATAAGGGGTTGTCACTGGTAGTCGCCCCAAGCGCGTCCGATGCTTGGACTATTCCGAGGCGGCCCTGCAGCCTCTTCCGTCTAGCCGTTGGGGCCATCTCGCTGCATCCCCCACCTCCTCGGCCGCCTCGGAACTATCTGTGTATCGGACGCATCGCGGGATAAGGGGTTGGCAGTGGTAGTCGCCCCAAGCGCGTCCGATGCTTGGACTATTCCGAGGCAGCCCTGCAGCCTCTTCCGTCTAGCCTTTGGGGCCATCTCGCCGCATCCCTCGCCTCGCACCCCGATTGCTATGCGGTGAGGCTCCTCGGCCGCCTGGGAACTATCTTCGTATCGGACGCATCGCGGGATAAGGGGTTGTCACTGGTAGTCGCCCCAAGCGCGTCCGATGCTTGGACTATTCCGAGGCGGCCCTGTGGCCTCTTCCGTCTAGCCGTTGGGGCCATCTCGCCGCATCCCCCACCTCGCACCCCGATTGCTATGCGGTGAGGCTCTTCGGCCGCCTTGGAACTATCTTCGTATCGGACGCATCGCGGGATAAGGGGTTGTCACTGGTAGTGGCCCCAAGCGCGTCCGATGCTTGGACTATTCCGAGGCGGCCCTGCAGCCTCTTCCGTCTAGCCGTTGGGGCCATCTCGCCGCATCCCCCACCTCGCACCCCGATTGCTATGCGGTGAGGCTCCTCGGCCGCCTTGGAACTATCTTCGTATCGGACGCATCGCGGGATAAGGGGTTGTCACTGGTAGTCGCCCCAAGCGCGTCCGATGCTTGGACTATTCCGACGCGGCCCTGTGGCCTCTTCCGTCTAGCCGTTGGGGCCATCTCGCCGCATCCCCCACCTCGCACCCCGATTGCTATGCGGTGAGGCTCCTCAGCCGCCTTGGAACCATCTTCGTATCGGACGCATCGCGGGATAGGGGGCTGTCACTGGTAGTCGCCCCAAGCGTGTCCGATGCTTGGACCATTCCTAGGCGGCCCTGAAGCCTCTTCCGTCTAGCCGTTGGGGCCTTCCCGCCCCATCCCTCGCCTCGCACCCCCGATTGCTATGCGGTGAGGCTCCTCGGCCGCCTTGGAACCATCTGTGTATCGGACGCATCGCGGGATAAGGGGTTGGCACTGGCAGTCGCCCCAAGCGCGTCCGATGCTTGGACCATTCCGAGGTGGCCCTGAAGCCTCTTCCGTCTAGCCGTTGGGGCCTTCCCGCCCCATCCCTCGCCTCGCACCCCGATTGATATGCGGTGAGGCTCCTCGGCCGCCTTGGAACTATCTGTGTATCGGACGCATCGCGGGATAAGGGGTTGGCACTGGTAGTCGTCCCAATCGCATCCGATGCTTGGACCATTCCGAGGCGGCCCTGCAGCCTCTTCCGTTTAGCCGTCGGGGCCTTCCCGCCGCATCCCTCGCCTCGCATCCCGATTCCTATGCGGTGAGTCTTCTCGGCCGCCGCGGAACTATACCTGTTATTGCTACTGCATCCTTCGGCTGGTAACCTCCTCTGCCGCCTTGGAACGTTCTCTTTGTCGGACGCGTCGCGGGATAAGGGGTTGGCACTGGTAGTCGCCCCAAGCGCGCCCGATGCATAGACCGCTCCGAGTCGACCTTGCTTTCAGCCTCTCACATGCATAGACCTCTCTGAGTCGACCCTGCAGCCTCTCACGTTTAGCCTTTGGAATCTCGCCTCACAACATGATTGCTATCCTTGATGCATCCCTTGCCTCGAGCCCTGATTGCTTTCTTGGCTGCATCCCTCCTCTCCTCACAGCCCGGTTGTCATCACTGCTTCATCCGTCGCTTCATGCATTCTGGCTGCTGGGCCCTTCCCACCGCACACCTCGATTGCTATCTCTTCTGCATCACACACCCCGATTGCTATCTCTGCTACATCCCTCGGCTCTCACTTCTGCATCCTTCGCCTCACACCTCGATTGCTATCAATGCTGCATCCGTAACCTCACACCCCGATTGCTATGCGGGGAGGCTCCTTGGCCGCCTTGGAAATTTCTGTGTGTCGGACGCACCGCGGGATAAGGGGTTGGCACTGGTAGTCGCCCCAAGTGCGCCCGATTCTTAGACCGCTTCGAGGTGACCTCGTAGCCTCTTTCGTCCAGGCTTCCTGCCTTCAACGCCCTTTTTACACCTCGATTGCTATGCGCGGGCTCGTTGGCGTCTATCACCTCTCTGCGAAGAGTGGCACGATGATTGTTGGGGTAAATCGTAGCAGTCCGATCTCTGGCCTTGGGCCATTGTGAGGGCTGATCGATTTCCTGTGCGCATCTCGTGTTCGCCCAGTAACAGACTCGACGACTTGTAATCGGTCTTGTTCCCGATTGTTCCTGGAGGTAGTCTTCGGAACTCTTGGATTTGACCTGTCACTCGAACTGTCCTCTTCCGAGGATGCTTGTGTGTGTGTGCTTGTGCCATTTCCTTGGCGGTATTAACGAGATATTAAAGAGCGGAGTGAGCGCCTCGCCCAGCTATGTTTGGGGCTCTCACTCCCTTACCCGGTGTGCGACCGCTTTGCACGTAGGTTGCGGAGCATCGCGACTCTTTCGATGTTTGGCGGTTGTCTTCCGGTGATGCGTTGGTCCCGAAGTGCACGTTACTAGCATTTCTGCCATTGTTCTCGATCTTTGGCACGTTCCTTCGTTGCAATTGGATATATATCTCCGTTTATACGCGCAGGCTTCTCCCGCCTATTCAGCGCTGTCCCACTCTCAGCACTCTCGTGGTCTCCTTGGCTTCTCTCTCCCGTGAGCGAGCTCTCTTCTCGAGTCTTTTCCATGTCCCATGGAGGTTGCCTTGCGAAATTCGGGCACACAAACGTGACCGGATAAGAGCGGAATTGCCTATGAGGAGAAGCTCACCTTAGGGAGCAGCAATGCCGAGTGTTTCGACAGAGGGTAGAGGGGGCGTTGTTTGGGCGGTTGCACAAAAGAGTGCTACGTTTGCACTGAAGGTTGCTTCTTCGTCTCCGACGAACTCTTCGAGGCAAAAAAGCTTGTTTACGGGGTCGAGGTGGGACTGTTCGTGCGAGTTGCGCCACCAAAAGTGCGTAGGGGGCATATACCTGG
>NW_026729046.1:90000-112500 GCF_030272615.1 Cryptomeria japonica | reverse complement strand
AAAACGGAAATTTTAAAATCTCCTTTTTTTTTTGCCTTTTCTGGAAATTAGTGAAGGCAGCGCATCAAAGGTGCGCACCTCGCTGCCCACCTTGGTGTGCTCTGAGGTGCGCACCCGGGAGCGCTACGAAGTGTGCTCCAAGGTGCGGCGTGCACGTTGTCGGAGCCCGGTTTGCCCCGGGTGCGCACCTCGCCTGCACCTTGGCCGGGGTGGGCACCTTGGCTGGGTTTGCCCAGGGTGCGCTCCGAAGCGGGGTTACTGGAGCGCCCCCTCTTTTTTTGTCAGAGCGTTTGGTGGGGTTTCTCGCATTGGCTCTTCCCAGGCCCGGTTGTTGGGTGCGCTCCCACCCTGGCGCGCGCGAAGTTGGAAGTTGGGTTAATTGCCCGGGCGCGCACCTTCGCCAGGGTGGGCACCTTGGTGCGCACACCTTGGCTGGGCTGCGCACCAGGGCGGGCTCAAGATGGCACCAGCATTCCCTTTTTCTCACTATCTTTCAAAACGGAAATTTTAAAATCTCGTTTTTTTTTTGCCTTTTATGGAAATTAGTGAAGGCATCGCATCAAAGGTGCGCACCTCGCTGCCCACCTTGGTGTGCTCCGAGGTGCCCACCACGGTGCGCAACGCCGGTGCGAACCCGGGAGCGCCCCGATGTGTGCTCCAAGGTGCGGCGTGCACGAAGTCGGACCCCGGTTTGCCCCGGGTGCGCACCTCGCGTGCACCTTGGTGCGCACACCTTGGCTGGGTTGCGCGGCCTGGTGGGCACCATGGTGCGCACCAAGGAGCGCTCCGAAGTGTGCTCCAAGGTGCGGCGTGCACGAAGTCGGAGCCCGGTTTGCCCCGGGTACGCACCTCGCGTGCACCTTCGCCGGGGTGGGCACCTCGGCTGGGTTGCGCGCCCTGGTGCGCACCAAGGAGCGCTCCGAAGTGTGCTCCAAGGTGCGGCGTGCACGAAGTCGGAGCCCGGTTTGCCCCGGGTGCGCACCTCGCGTGCACCTTCGGCGGGGTTGCGCGCCCTGGTGGGCACCATGGTGCGCACCAAGGAGCGCTCCGAAGTGTGCTCCAAGGTGCGGCGTGCACGAAGTCGGAGCCCGGTTTGCCCCGGGTGCGCACCTCGCGTGCACCTTCGGCGGGGTTGCGCGCCCTGGTGGGCACCATGGTGCGCACCAAGGAGCGCTCCGAAGTGTGCTCCAAGGTGCGGCGTGCACGAAGTCGGAGCCCGGTTTGCCCCGGGTGCGCACCTCGCGTGCACCTTCGCCGCGGTGGGCACCATGGCGTGCACGAAGTCGGAGCCCGGTTTGCCCCGGGTGCGCACCTCGCGTGCACCTTCGCCGGGGTGGGCACCTCGGCTGGGTTGCGCGCCCTGGTGCGCACCAAGGAGCGCTCCGAAGTGTGCTCCAAGGTGCGGCGTGCACGAAGTCGGAGCCCGGTTTGCCCCGGGTGCGCACCTCGCGTGCACCTTCGCCAGGGTGGGCACCTCGGTGCGCACACCTTCTCAATGTTTTCTTGCCTTTTCTGGAAATTGGTGAAGGCAGCGCATCAAAGGTGCGCACCTCGGTGTGCTCCGAGGTGCGAACCCGAGAGCGCTCCGAGGTGCCCACGAAGTCGAAAGTCGGGTTAATTGCATTGTTTTCCCCGGGTGCGCTCCGAGGTGCGCAACATCGGCGCGCACCAAGGAGGGCTCCGAAGTGTGCTCCAAGGTGCGCACGATGGCGTGCACCTCTGGTGCGCACGATTCGGAGCTCGGTTTGACCGGGGTGCGCACACCTTGGCTGGGTTGCGCACCTTTTGTGCGCTCCAAGGTGCGCACGAAGTCGGAGCTCGGTTTGCCCCGGGTGCGCACCTTCGCCAGGGTGCGCACCTTGATGCGCACGCCTTGGCTGGGCTGCGCACCTTGGTGGGCGCCATGGTGCGCACCTTTCGTGCGCTCCAAGGTGCGCACGAAGTCGGAGCTCGGTTTGCCCCGGGTGCGCACCTTGGTGGGCGCCATGGTGCACTCCGAGGTGCCCAAGATTGGTGCGCACCAAGGAGCGCTCCGAAGTGCGCTCCAAGGTGCGCGCGAAGTCGAAAGTTGGGTTAATTGTCCGGTTTGCCTCGGGTGCGCACCTTGCGTGCACCTTCGCCAGGGTGGGCGCCTTGGTGCGCACACCTTGGCTGGGCTGCGCACACCTTGGCACCCGCGTTTCCTTCATTTTAAATTTTTTTTTTTTACAATCTCTCAAGTGGGAAATTCTATAATCTCAACTTTTTTTGCCTTTTCAGGAAACTTTTGAATGGAGCGCATCATTGGTGCGCTCCGAAGTGTGCTCCAAAGCTCTCTCCAGCTGCGTGCACCTGCCCCGGCCGCGCACCCGGCCCCGCCCAGCTTCGCTCACCTGTCCCGGGCGTCTGGTGCGGAACCTTAGAGTAAGAAACATCACCGTGCACCTTGGCCAACGTGCGCGACTCGACCGAGCGCGCACTGGCCGAGGTGCACACCGATTTCACCTGGGTGCGCGCGCAGCACCTCGGGCGCACCGGGGTGCGCGCACAACGCCCGGGTTGCACCGTGGCCTGTGTGCTCGGGGCGCCTCGGGTGCGCGCTCGGTGTCGCCCCCCGCGCGCGCGGTAGTGCGGGCAGCGCACCCCGGCCCGGCCCGGCCCCGACGAGAACGCAAACGGGCAAAAGGTTTATTCAAATAGCATTGCGATGCCCGGCGAAAAACTAAAAAAGGGTGCAACACCGGGACTTCCCGGGAGGTCACCCATCCCAGTACTACTCCGGCCCAAGCGCGCTTAACTGCGGAGTTCTGATGGGATCCGGTGCACTAACGCTGGTATGATCGCACCCGTTATGAGCTTGTCGCAGTGTGTACTTAGCAAACCGCGACCCACGTGCGAATCCACCCCGGCCACCCACCCCCGTCGAGGTGCACACCCTCCCTCGCGAAGTGCGCCCCGTTCGCCAAGTGTGAGCCCTGCCCGGGTGCGCGCACCTTGCTAGGGCGTCGGGTGTGCACCCGGCCCGGCCTACGTGCGTGCACCTGTAGGGGGCGTCGTGTGCGTGCAGTGTCCCGTCTGCAACGCGGTGCCCACACACCACCTCGGGCGCAACGACCTGCGCTCACATGTGGGCCGAGTGCACCTTGGTGCATGTTCGGGGCGCCTCGGGTGCACGCTCGATCTTGCCCCGGTGCACCAAGGCGCTCGGTTTGCCCCGGGTGCGCACTTGGTGCAAGGTGGGCACCCAAAATAGGGATCAAGCACCAAAACACAAGTTTCGGGATGCAAAATGGGACCCAAGGACCACAAATGCGTTCCAAGACCCATGATGGGTCCACGAGAACAAAAATGTGTTCCGAGACTTAATAAACAAATATTGGGTTTTAGGAGAAGAAACATGCTCTGATGCCCAAAACGAGAATCGACCCCGAAAAGGCCACAGGCCAAAAGTGGGATGCGAGACAAAAAAAAATGGGACCCGAGGACCAAAATTGGGTTCCCAGGTCGAAGACAGGGCAACCGGACAAGAAACGACCTCTAAGGCTCGAAATGAGTCCCGACGACTAAAACTTGACAAGAAGCACCCATCAGGCACCCAACTCGACACCCATGGGATGCCGACCCACCCGGGCTTCCACCTAGCACACCTTGGCACCCACCCACCCTCGCACCCAACCTCGCACCCAACTTAGCACCTTTGAACCCACATTGGCACTCACCCTGACCCTGGCACCTTGGAACCCACATTGGCACTCACCTTGACCCTGGCACCCACCTTTGCACTCACCTTGGGACCCACCCTGGCTCCCACCTCGGCACCCACCCAGACACCCACCTTGGTTCCTTGGCACCCACCTTGGATCCTTGGCACCCACCCCGACACCCACCTTGGCACGCAACTTGGCTACTTGCCACCCACCTTGGCTCCTTGACGCCCACCCCGACAACCACCCCGTGACCTACCCTGGCTAGGGTTGGTGCACACCCACCCTGGTGCCCACCTTGGCACCCACCCTATGACCCACCTTGGCACGCACCTTAGTACCCACCCCGTTACCCACCCTAGGACCCACCCCGTGACCCACCTTGGCCAGGGTGGGTGCCTTGGTGCGCACAACTTGCCTGGGCTGCACACCAGGGCGGGCTCAAGATGGCACCCGCGTTCCGTTTTTTTCACTATCTTTCAAAACGGAAATTTTAAAATCTCATTTTTTTCTTTTTTTTGCCTTTTCTGGAAATTAGTGAAGGCAGCGCATCAAAGGTGCGCAATGCTGGTGCGAACCCGGGAGCGCTCCGATGTGTGCTCCAAGGTGCGGCGTGCACGAAGTCCGAGCCCGGTTTGCCCCGGGTGCGCACCTCGCGTGCACCTTCGCCGGGGTGAGCACCTTGGCTGGGTTGCGCGCCCTGGTGCGTACCAAGGAGCGCTCTGAAGTGTGCTCCAAGGTGCGGCGTGCACGAAGTCGGAGCCCGGTTTGCCCCGGGTGTGCACCTCGGGTGCGCACCTCGCGTGCACCTTCGCTGCGGTGGGCACCTTGGCTGGGTTGCGCGCCTTGGTGGGCACCATGCAGTGCACGAAGTCGGAGCCCGGTTTGCCCCGGGCGCGCACCTCCGCCAGGGTGGGCACCTTGGTGCGCACAACTTGCCTGGGCTGCGCATCAGGAAGGGCTCAAGATGGCACCCGCGTTCCGTTTTTTTCACTATCTTTCAGAACGGAAATTTTAAAATATCGTTTTTTTTTGCCTTTTCTGGAAATTAGTGAAGGCAGCGCATCAAAGGTGCGCAACGCTGGTGCGAACCTGGGAGCGCTCCGATGTGTGCTCCAAGGTGCGGCGTGCACGAAGTCGGAGCCCGGTTTGCCTCGGGTGCGCCCTGGTGGGCACCATGGTGCGCACCAAGGAGCGCTCCGAAGTGTGCTCCAAGGTGCGGCCTGCACGAAGTCGGAGCCCGGTTTGCCCCGGGTGTGCACCTCGGGTGGGCACCTTGGTGCGCATGCCTTGCCTGGGCTGCGCACCAGGGCGGGCTCAAGATGGCACCCGCGTTCCTTTTTTTTCACTATCTTTCAAAACGGAAATTTTAAAATCTCATTTTTTTTTGCCTTTTTCTGGAAATTAGTGAAGGCAGCGCATCAAAGGTGCGCACCTCGCTGCCCACCACGGTGCGCAACGCCGGTGGGCACCCGGGAGTGCTTCGAAGTGTGCTCCAAGGTGCTGCGTGCACGTTGTCGGAGCCCGGTTTGCCCCGGGTGCGCACCTCGCGTGCACCTTCGTCGGGGTGGGCACCTTGGCTTGGTTTGCCCCGGCTGCGCTCCGAAGCGGGGTTATTGGAGCGCCGCCTCTTTTTTTGTCGGAGCGTTTGGTGGGGTTTCTCGCATTGGCTCTTCCGAGGCCCGGTTGCCACCCTGGCGCGCACGAAGTCGGAAGTAGGGTTAATTGCCCGGGTGCGCACCTTTGCCAGGGTGGCACCTTACCTGGGCTGCGCACCAGGGCGGGCTCAAGATGGCACGCGCGTTCCGTTTTTTTCACTATCTTTCAAAACGGAAATTTTAAAATCTCCTTTTTTTTTTGCCTTTTCTGGAAATTAGTGAAGGCAGCGCATCAAAGGTGCGCACCTCGCTGCCCACCTTGGTGTGCTCTGAGGTGCGCACCCGGGAGCGCTACGAAGTGTGCTCCAAGGTGCGGCGTGCACGTTGTCGGAGCCCGGTTTGCCCCGGGTGCGCACCTCGCCTGCACCTTGGCCGGGGTGGGCACCTTGGCTGGGTTTGCCCAGGGTGCGCTCCGAAGCGGGGTTACTGGAGCGCCCCCTCTTTTTTTGTCAGAGAGTTTGGTGGGGTTTCTCGCATTGGCTCTTCCCAGGCCCGGTTGTTGGGTGCGCTCCCACCCTGGCGCGCGCGAAGTTGGAAGTTGGGTTAATTGCCCGGGCGCGCACCTTCGCCAGGGTGGGCACCTTGGTGCGCAAACCTTGGCTGGGCTGCGCACCAGGGCGGGCTCAAGATGGCACCAGCATTCCCTTTTTCTCACTATCTTTCAAAACGGAAATTTTAAAATCTCGTTTTTTTTTTGCCTTTTATGGAAATTAGTGAAGGCATCGCATCAAAGGTGCGCACCTCGCTGCCCACCTTGGTGTGCTCCGAGGTGCCCACCACGGTGCGCAACGCCGGTGCGAACCCGGGAGCGCCCCGATGTGTGCTCCAAGGTGCGGCGTGCACGAAGTCGGACCCCGGTTTGCCCCGGGTGCGCACCTCGCGTGCACCTTGGTGCGCACACCTTGGCTGGGTTGCGCGGCCTGGTGGGCACCATGGTGCGCACCAAGGAGCGCTCCGAAGTGTGCTCCAAGGTGCGGCGTGCACGAAGTCGGAGCCCGGTTTGCCCCGGGTGCGCACCTTCGCCGCGGTGGGCACCATGGCGTGCACGAAGTCGGAGCCCGGTTTGCCCCGGGTGCGCACCTCGCGTGCACCTTCGCCGGGGTGGGCACCTCGGCTGGGTTGCGCGCCCTGGTGCGCACCAAGGAGCGCTCTGAAGTGTGCTCCAAGGTGCGGCGTGCACGAAGTCGGAGCCCGGTTTGCCCCGGGTGTGCACCTCGGGTGCGCACCTCGCGTGCACCTTCGCTGCGGTGGGCACCTTGGCTGGGTTGCGCGCCTTGGTGGGCACCATGCAGTGCACGAAGTCGGAGCCCGGATTGCCCCGGGCGCGCACCTCCGCCAGGGTGGGCACCTTGGTGCGCACAACTTGCCTGGGCTGCGCACCAGGAAGGGCTCAAGATGGCACCCGCGTTCCGTTTTTTTCACTATCTTTCAGAACAGAAATTTTAAAATCTCGTTTTTTTTTGCCTTTTCTGGAAATTAGTGAAGGCAGCGCATCAAAGGTGCGCAACGCTGGTGCGAACCTGGGAGCGCTCCGATGTGTGCTCCAAGGTGCGGCGTGCACGAAGTCGGACCCCGGTTTGCCCCGGGTGCGCACCTCGCGTGCACCTTGGTGCGCACACCTTGGCTGGGTTGCGCGCCCTGGTGGGCACCATGGTGCGCACCAAGGAGCGCTCCGAAGTGTGCTCCAAGGTGCGGCGTGCACGAAGTCGGAGCCCGGTTTGCCCCGGGTGCGCACCTCGCGTGCACCTTCGCCGCGGTGGGCACCATGGCGTGCACGAAGTCGGAGCCCGGTTTGCCCCGGGTGCGCACCTCGCGTGCACCTTCGCCGGGGTGGGCACCTTGGTGTGCAGACCTTGGCTGGGTTGCGCGCCCTGGTGGGCACCATGGTGCGCACCAAGGAGCGCTCCGAAGTGTGCTCCAAGGTGCGGCCTGCACGAAGTCGGAGCCCGGTTTGCCCCGGGTGTGCACCTCGGGTGGGCACCTTGGTGCGCATGCCTTGCCTGGGCTGCGCACCAGGGCGGGCTCAAGATGGCACCCGCGTTCCTTTTTTTTCACTATCTTTCAAAACGGAAATTTTAAAATCTCATTTTTTTTTGCCTTTTTCTGGAAATTAGTGAAGGCAGCGCATCAAAGGTGCGCACCTCGCTGCCCACCACGGTGCGCAACGCCGGTGGGCACCCGGGAGTGCTTCGAAGTGTGCTCCAAGGTGCTGCGTGCACGTTGTCGGAGCCCGGTTTGCCCCGGGTGCGCACCTCGCGTGCACCTTCGTCGGGGTGGGCACCTTGGCTGGGTTTGCCCCGGCTGCGCTCCGAAGCGGGGTTATTGGAGCGCCGCCTCTTTTTTTGTCGGAGCGTTTGGTGGGGTTTCTCGCATTGGCTCTTCCGAGGCCCGGTTGCCACCCTGGCGCGCACGAAGTCGGAAGTAGGGTTAATTGCCCGGGTGCGCACCTTTGCCAGGGTGGGCACCTTACCTGGGCTGCGCACCAGGGCGGGCTCAAGATGGCACGCGCGTTCCGTTTTTTTCACTATCTTTCAAAACGGAAATTTTAAAATCTCCTTTTTTTTTTGCCTTTTCTGGAAATTAGTGAAGGCAGCGCATCAAAGGTGCGCACCTCGCTGCCCACCTTGGTGTGCTCTGAGGTGCGCACCCGGGAGCGCTACGAAGTGTGCTCCAAGGTGCGGCGTGCACGTTGTCGGAGCCCGGTTTGCCCCGGGTGCGCACCTCGCCTGCACCTTGGCCGGGGTGGGCACCTTGGCTGGGTTTGCCCAGGGTGCGCTCCGAAGCGGGGTTACTGGAGCGCCCCCTCTTTTTTTGTCAGAGCGTTTGGTGGGGTTTCTCGCATTGGCTCTTCCCAGGCCCGGTTGTTGGGTGCGCTCCCACCCTGGCGCGCGCGAAGTTGGAAGTTGGATTAATTGCCCGGGCGCGCACCTTCGCCAGGGTGGGCACCTTGGTGCGCACACCTTGGCTGGGCTGCGCACCAGGGCGGGCTCAAGATGGCACCAGCATTCCCTTTTTCTCACTATCTTTCAAAACGGAAATTTTAAAATCTCGTTTTTTTTTTGCCTTTTATGGAAATTAGTGAAGGCATCGCATCAAAGGTGCGCACCTCGCTGCCCACCTTGGTGTGCTCCGAGGTGCCCACCACGGTGCGCAACGCCGGTGCGAACCCGGGAGCGCCCCGATGTGTGCTCCAAGGTGCGGCGTGCACGAAGTCGGACCCCGGTTTGCCCCGGGTGCGCACCTCGCGTGCACCTTGGTGCGCACACCTTGGCTGGGTTGCGCGGCCTGGTGGGCACCATGGTGCGCACCAAGGAGCGCTCCGAAGTGTGCTCCAAGGTGCGGCGTGCACGAAGTCGGAGCCCGGTTTGCCCCGGGTACGCACCTCGCGTGCACCTTCGCCGGGGTGGGCACCTCGGCTGGGTTGCGCGCCCTGGTGCGCACCAAGGAGCGCTCCGAAGTGTGCTCCAAGGTGCGGCGTGCACGAAGTCGGAGCCCGGTTTGCCCCGGGTGCGCACCTTCGCCGCGGTGCGCACCATGGCGTGCACGAAGTCGGAGCCCGGTTTGCCCCGGGTGCGCACCTCGCGTGCACCTTCGGCGGGGTTGCGCGCCCTGGTGGGCACCATGGTGCGCACCAAGGAGCGCTCCGAAGTGTGCTCCAAGGTGCGGCGTGCACGAAGTCGGAGCCCGGTTTGCCCCGGGTGCGCACCTCGCGTGCACCTTCGGCGGGGTTGCGCGCCCTAGTGGGCACCATGGTGCGCACCAAGGAGCGCTCCGAAGTGTGCTCCAAGGTGCGGCGTGCACGAAGTCGGAGCCCGGTTTGCCCCGGGTGCGCACCTCGCGTGCACCTTCGCCGCGGTGGGCACCATGGCGTGCACGAAGTCGGAGCCCGGTTTGCCCCGGGTGCGCACCTCGCGTGCACCTTCGCCGGGGTGGGCACCTCGGCTGGGTTGCGCGCCCTGGTGCGCACCAAGGAGCGCTCCGAAGTGTGCTCCAAGGTGCGGCGTGCACGAAGTCGGAGCCCGGTTTGCCCCGGGTGCGCACCTCGCGTGCACCTTCGCCAGGGTGGGCACCTCGGTGCGCACACCTTCTCAATGTTTTCTTGCCTTTTCTGGAAATTGGTGAAGGCAGCGCATCAAAGGTGCGCACCTCGGTGTGCTCCGAGGTGCGAACCCGAGAGCGCTCCGAGGTGCCCACGAAGTCGAAAGTCGGGTTAATTGCATTGTTTTCCCCGGGTGCGCTCCGAGGTGCGCAACATCGGCGCGCACCAAGGAGGGCTCCGAAGTGTGCTCCAAGGTGCGCACGATGGCGTGCACCTCTGGTGCGCACGATTCGGAGCTCGGTTTGACCGGGGTGCGCACACCTTGGCTGGGTTGCGCACCTTTTGTGCGCTCCAAGGTGCGCACGAAGTCGGAGCTCGGTTTGCCCCGGGTGCGCACCTTCGCCAGGGTGCGCACCTTGATGCGCACGCCTTGGCTGGGCTGCGCACCTTGGTGGGCGCCATGGTGCGCACCTTTCGTGCGCTCCAAGGTGCGCACGAAGTCGGAGCTCGGTTTGCCCCGGGTGCGCACCTTGGTGGGCGCCATGGTGCACTCCGAGGTGCCCAAGATTGGTGCGCACCAAGGAGCGCTCCGAAGTGCGCTCCAAGGTGCGCGCGAAGTCGAAAGTTGGGTTAATTGTCCGGTTTGCCTCGGGTGCGCACCTTGCGTGCACCTTCGCCAGGGTGGGCGCCTTGGTGCGCACACCTTGGCTGGGCTGCGCACACCTTGGCACCCGCGTTTCCTTCATTTTAAATTTTTTTTTTTTACAATCTCTCAAGTGGGAAATTCTATAATCTCAACTTTTTTTGCCTTTTCAGGAAACTTTTGAATGGAGCGCATCATTGGTGCGCTCCGAAGTGTGCTCCAAAGCTCTCTCCAGCTGCGTGCACCTGCCCCGGCCGCGCACCCGGCCCCGCCCAGCTTCGCTCACCTGTCCCGGGCGTCTGGTGCGGAACCTTAGAGTAAGAAACATCACCGTGCACCTTGGCCAACGTGCGCGACTCGACCGAGCGCGCACTGGCCGAGGTGCACACCGATTTCACCTGGGTGCGCGCGCAGCACCTCGGGCGCACCGGGGTGCGCGCACAACGCCCGGGTTGCACCGTGGCCTGTGTGCTCGGGGTGCCTCGGGTGCGCGCTCGGTGTCGCCCCCGCGCGCGCGGTAGTGCGGGCAGCGCACCCCGGCCCGGCCCGGCCCCGACGAGAACGCAAACGGGCAAAAGGTTTATTCAAATAGCATTGCGACGCCCGGCGAAAAACTAAAAAAGGGTGCAACACCGGGACTTCCCGGGAGGTCACCCATCCCAGTACTACTCCGGCCCAAGCGCGCTTAACTGCGGAGTTCTGATGGGATCCGGTGCACTAATGCTGGTATGATCGCACCCGTTATGAGCTTGTCGCAGTGTGTACTTAGCAAACCGCGACCCACGTGCGAATCCACCCCGGCCACCCACCCCCGTCGAGGTGCACACCCTCCCTCGCGAAGTGCGCCCCGTTCGCCAAGTGTGAGCCCTGCCCGGGTGCGCGCACCTTGCTAGGGCGTCGGGTGTGCACCCGGCCCGGCCTACGTGCGTGCACCTGGAGGGGGCGTCGTGTGCGTGCAGTGTCCCGTCTGCAACGCGGTGCCCACACACCACCTCGGGCGCAACGACCTGCGCTCACATGTGGGCCGAGTGCACCTTGGTGCATGTTCGGGGCGCCTCGGGTGCACGCTCGATCTTGCCCCGGTGCACCAAGGCGCTCGGTTTGCCCCGGGTGCGCACTTGGTGCAAGGTGGGCACCCAAAATAGGGATCAAGCACCAAAACACAAGTTTCGGGATGCAAAATGGGACCCAAGGACCACAAATGCGTTCCAAGACCCATGATGGGTCCACGAGAACAAAAATGTGTTCCGAGACTTAATAAACAAATATTGGGTTTTAGGAGAAGAAACATGCTCTGATGCCCAAAACGAGAATCGACCCCGAAAAGGCCACAGGCCAAAAGTGGGATGCGAGACAAAAAAAAATGGGACCCGAGGACCAAAATTGGGTTCCCAGGTCGAAGACAGGGCAACCGGACAAGAAACGACCTCTAAGGCTCGAAATGAGTCCCGACGACTAAAACTTGACAAGAAGCACCCATCAGGCACCCAACTCGACACCCATGGGATGCCGACCCACCCGGGCTTCCACCTAGCACACCTTGGCACCCACCCACCCTCGCACCCAACCTCGCACCCAACTTAGCACCTTTGAACCCACATTGGCACTCACCCTGACCCTGGCACCTTGGAACCCACATTGGCACTCACCTTGACCCTGGCACCCACCTTTGCACTCACCTTGGGACCCACCCTGGCTCCCACCTCGGCACCCACCCAGACACCCACCTTGGTTCCTTGGCACCCACCTTGGATCCTTGGCACCCACCCTGACACCCACCTTGGCACGCAACTTGGCTACTTGCCACCCACCTTGGCTCCTTGACGCCCACCCCGACAACCACCCCGTGACCTACCCTGGCTAGGGTTGGTGCACACCCACCCTGGTGCCCACCTTGGCACCCACCCTATGACCCACCTTGGCACGCACCTTAGTACCCACCCCGTTACCCACCCTAGGACCCACCCCGTGACCCACCTTGGCCAGGGTGGGTGCACCCACCCTGGTGCCCACCTTGGCACCCACCCATCCTAGCACCCAGCCTGTGACCGGGCTTGGAACCCAACCTTGCACCCGCACCCGTCTTGGCCAGTGTGGGTGCGCACCCATCCTGGCACCCACGTTGTGACACACCCTTTAACCCACGCACCCTAGCACCCACGTTGGCACCCACCTTGGAACCCAACCTAGCAACTTGGCACCCACCCCGTGACCCACCTTGGCATCCACCATAGCAGTCGCCGACTTGGCACCCACCTCGGCACCCACCTTGACACTTGTGGACCCACCTTGCCACTCACCCTAGCATCGACCCATCCTAGCACCCACCCTGGCACCTTTGCACCCTAGCACTCACCCATCCTAGCACCTAACCTGTGACCCACCTTGACACTCACCCTCGCACCCACCTTGGAACCCAACCTAGCACCCACCCACCCTGACACCAACCCTAGCACCTACCCACCCTTGCACCCACCCTGTGACCCATCTTGGCACCCACCCATCCTACCACTCAACCTATCACCCACCTTCTCACCCACCTTGGCATCCACCTTAGCACCCACCCACACTGGCACCTTGGCACCCACCTCGGGCAAGGTGGGTGCACACCCACCCTGGCACCCAATTTAGAACCCACCGAGCATGTTACCCACCTTGGCACCCACATTGCAGCCCACCCTAGTACCCACCCTATGACCCACATTGGCATCCACACCCTAGCACCCAGGCACCTCGACACCCGCCTTGACACCCACCCTAGCACTGAACCTGTGACCCACCTTGGAACTCACCCTAGAACCCACCCACCCTGTGAACCACCTTGGCATCCACCTTAGCACCCACCCACCTTGGCACCCACTCTAGCACTCACCCATCCTAACACCCAACTTGTTACCCACCTTGGCACCCGCCCTCGCGTCCACCTTGAAACCCACCCTAGCACCCACCCACGCAGGAGCCCACCTTGGCACCCAACCTAACACCCACGCATCCTGGCACCCAACTTGTGACCCACCTTGGAACCCACCCTAGTACCCACCTTTGAACCCACTATATCACCAACCCACCTTGGCACCCACCCTATGACCCTCTTTGGAATCCACCCTAGCACGCACCCACCCTGGCACCCACCATGGAGCGCACCCTAGCACCCACCCACCTCGGCACGCACCTCAACACCCACCTTGGTGTGCGCACTGCGCCAACCTCTCAAAGACCCTATGTGGTGCGCTCCAAAGTGTACACCTTTGGTGCGCTCCAAGGTGCGCACCTTTGGTGCACACCGAGGTGCACACCAAAGTGTGCACCGAGGTGAGCACCAAAGTGCACTCCAGGGTGCACACCAAGGCGTGCACCTTTGGTGCGGTCAATGCAAACGAATTCGGAAGTTGGGGTCGATGTCCTAATCGCTGCTGCAGACTACACGTATGAGAATCGGACAAATAGCTTTATATAGGGGAGGTGTTGCGTTTGATGGGTCGACTCCCCTGGTTGTGTGCACTGCACCAACTTCAAAGACCCTGTCTTGTTTAAGAAGTCAAAAGTTGGGGTGGATGTCCTAATCATTGCTGCAGTCTACGCATGTATGAGAATCAGACAAATAGCTTATATAGGGGAGGTGTTGCATTCGGTGGGTTGACTCCCCTGGTTGTGCGCACTGCGCCAACCTCAAAGACCCCGCATAGCAGAAGAAGTCGGAAGTCGGATTTTGGTGAGCACCAAGGCGTGCACCTTTGGTGCGGTCAACGCAGACGAATTCAGAAGTTGGGGTGGATGTCCTAATCGTTGTTGCAGGCTACACATGTATGAGAATCAGACAAATAGCTTATATAGGGGAGGTGTTGGGTTTGATGGGTCAACTCCCTTGGTTGTGCGCATTACGCCAACCTCAAAGACCTTGTTTTCGTTAAGAAGTCAAAAGTTGGGGTCAATGTCCTAATGGCTCCTGCAGGCTACACATGTATGAGAATCGGACAAATAGCTTATATAGGGGAGGTGTTGGGTTTGATGGGTCGACTCCCCTGGTTGTGCGCATTACGTCAACCTCAAAGACCTTGTTTTCGTTAAGAAGTCAAAAGTTGGGGTCGATGTCCTAATTGCTCCTGTAGACTACACATGTATGAGAATCAGACAAATAGCTTATATAGGGGAGGTGTTGGGTTTGATGGGTTGACTCCCCTAGTTGTTCGCATTACACCAACCTCAAAGACCTTGTTTTCGTTTAGAAGCCGAAAGTTGGGGTCGATGTCCTAATTGCTCCTGCAGGCTACGCATGTATGAGAATCAGACAAATAGCTTATATAGGGGAGGTGTTGGGTTTGATGGGTCGACTCCCCTGGTTGTGCGCATTGCGCCAACCTCAAAGACCCTGCATTGCGGATGAAGTCGAAAGTCAGAGTTTGGTGTGCTACAAGGTGTGGTCGAAGGTGCTCACCTAGGTGTGCACCTTTGGAGCACAGGAAAAGTGCCCTCCAAAAGTGCGCACCTTTGGAGTGCACAAAAGTGCCCTCCAAAAGTGCGCACCTTTGGAGCGCAGAAAAGTGCCCTCCAAAAAGTGCCCTCCAAAAGTGCGCACCTTTGGAGCGCAGAAAAGTGCCCTCCAAAAAGTGCCCTCCAAAAGTGCGCACCTTTGGAGCGCAGAAAAGTGCCCTCCAAAAAGTGCCCTCCAAAAGTGCGCACCTTTGGAGCGCAGAAAAGTGCCCTCCAAAAAGTGCCCTCCAAAAGTGCGCACCTTTGGAGCGCAGAAAAGTGCCCTCCAAAAAGTGCCCTCCAAAAGTGCGCACCTTTGGAGCGCAGAAAAGTGCCCTCCAAAAAGTGCCCTCCAAAAGTGCGCACCTTTGGAGCGCAGAAAAGTGCCCTCCAAAAAGTGCCCTCCAAAAGTGCGCACCTTTGGAGCGCAGAAAAGTGCCCTCCAAAAAGTGCCCTCCAAAAGTGCGCACCTTTGGAGCGCAGAAAAGTGCCCTCCAAAAAGTGCCCTCCAAAAGTGCGCACCTTTGGAGCGCAGAAAAGTGCCCTCCAAAAGTGCGCACTTTTGGTGCGCACCAAGGCGCTGGTTCGGTCGTTGCAGGCGAGTTCGGAAGTTGGGGTCGATGTCCTGAGCGGAGGTGCAAACTACACAGGTGTCGGAATCGGACAAATAGCTTATATAGGGGAGGTGTATGCTTCGATGGGTCGACTCCCCAGGTTGAGCGCACCGCGCCAACCTCAAAGACCCTACGGTATGGATGAAGTCGGAAGTTGGGTCCGATGACCGATTCGATTAGTAGGTATGCTCATGAGGTCGGAATTTGGGTCCGATGACCTGCCATGTGCAGGAAGGCGAATGTTGACACTGTGCGTTGCAAGGTGCACACCAAGGCGCTGGTGCGGTCTTTTTAGTCGAGTTCGGAAGTTGGGGTCGATGTCCTGATCGGAGGTGCAAGCTACACAGGTGTGGGAATCGGACAAATAGCTTATATAGGGGAGGTGTATGCTTCGTTGGGTCGACTCCCCGGGTTGAGCGCACCGCGCCAACCTCAAAGACCCTACGGTATGGATGAAGTCGGAAGTTGGGTCCGATGACCGATTCGATATGTAGGCATACTCGCGAGGTCGGAATTTGGGTCCGATGACCTGCCACGTGCAGGAAGGCGAATGTTGGCACTGTGCGTTGCAAGGTGCGCACCAAGGCGCTGGTTCGGTCGTTGGAGGCGAGTTCGGAAGTTGGGGTCGATGTCTTGATCGGAGGTGCAAACTACACAGGTGTGGGAATCGGACAAATAGCTTATATAGGGGAGGTGTATGCTTCGTTGGGTCGACTCCCCGGGTTGAGCGCACCGCGCCAACCTCAAAGACCCTACGGTATGGATGAAGTCGGAAGTTGGGTCCGATGACCGATTCGATATGTAGGCATACTCGCGAGGTCGGAATTTGGGTCCGATGACCTGCCATGTGCAGGAAGGCGAATGTTGGGACTGTGCGTCGCAAGGTGCGCACCAAGGCGCTGGTGCCGTCGTTGCAGTCGAGTTCGGAAGTTGGGGTCGATGTCCTGGTCAGAGGTGCAAACTACACAGGTGTGGGAATCGGACAAATAGCTTATATAGGGGAGGTGTATGCTTCGATGGGTCGACTCCCTGGGTTGAGCGCACCGCGCCAACCTCAAAGACCCTACAGTATGGATGAAGTCGGAAGTTGGGTCCGATGACCGATTCGATACGTAGGCATATTGGCGAGGTCTGAATTTGTGTCCGATGACCTGCCATGCGCAGGAAGGCGGAATTTGGGTCCGATGACCGAGTTGATGGCGTGCCATGCGCAGAAAGGCGGAATTTGGGTCCGATGACCGAGTTGATGTTGATGGCCCGCCATGCACAGGAAGGCGGAATTTGGGTCCGATGACCGATTTGAAGGCGTGCCATACGCAAAAAGGCGGAGTTTGGGTCCGATGACCGAGTTGATATTGATGGCCCGCCATGCGCAGGAAGGCGGAATTTGGGTCCGATGACCTGACATACGCATGGAGTCCGACTCGGGGGCCGATGTTCGATTCGATGACTTGCATTGTGGGTAAAGTCGGAAGTTGTGGTCTTTGACCCGATTCGATGACCAGACTTCGGCTGCTTGAGAATCGGACAAATAACTTATATAGGGGAGGTAGTGTTCTCGAGCATCCTCCCCCCGTGCCCGTTTATGTCGATTGATGCTGGTGCTCGACTGGTTGGAGCGCTCGGATGCAAAAATCTTGCACCAGGATTTATCGATTGTGATGGACACGGCAAGTCTCCTGATTGCTATGCAGGAGCTCATCGTGAATCTCTATGCGGCCTTGGTATGGACTCGACCTGCGGAATGGTTCGGCAATGGTAGTCGCTCCAACACGTCCTTGCAATGGCCACAGAGGTGATTCGACTAGAGCTCCAGTCTAGCTTTTGGGTTGCTTGGCGGACTGGTATAGCCGCGATCGAGTTCCGGCCATGAACGTTTTAGATAGCTCTTGGGCTTTCTGGGACGGAAGTCGGAAGTTTGGGCTGTTGTCCGATTTGATGACCATTCTTCGGATGTGTGAGAATCGGACAAATAACTTATATAGGGGACTGTGTTGTCTCACGCAGCCCCCTCCGTGCCCCTCTATCTCGACCGATGTTGGTGCTTGAAAGGGTTGGGATCGCTCGGATTTATAAACGTGCACCACCATTTGTCGAGTGTGAGGGACGCGGCAGGTCTCCTAAATGCTATGCGGGCGCTCTCTGAGAATCTCTATCCGGCCTCGACACAGACTAGTCTTGCTGAATGGTTTGGCACTGGTAGTCGATCCAACACGTCGTTGTTGTGGCCGCCTAGGCGATTCGATTCGAGCCCCCGTCTAGCTTTTGGGTTGCTTGGCGGATTTTGCCCTATCCGCAAGTGAGCTCGGTCCCTAAACGTTCGAGAAACCCGATTGCTATGCGCCGACTCTCTTTCTTGCGAGCCTCCATCTAGCTTTTGGGTCTCTACGGAACGGAAGTCGGAATCTGGGACCGTTGTTTGATTCGACGAGGCAGACTACGGTTGTGCGAGAATCGGACAAATAACTTATATAGGGGAGGTGTTGACTGGAGCATTCTCCCCCGTGCCCCTCTAACTCGACCAATGCTGGCGCTCGAACGGTGGTAGCGCTCGGATTTTCATTGAGCGCCAGCATTGGTCGATTTAGAGGGGCATGCGAGATTCCCGAATGCTATGCGAGGGCTCTAACGGAAATGTCTATTGGTTTCGGTATGGATGCAATTGCGAGTGGTTCGGCAAAGGTAGTCGTTCCGATGCGTCCATGTCGTGGCCAAATCGATAATTCGATTTGAGCCCTCGTATAGCATTTGGGTCTCTCGATGTGATTCCGCATTCCAGTCCCTTTGGGCACTGCTTGAGCCGCATCCCAGGGGGTTCCCTTCCCAATAATCTGCCTCGCAACCCGATTGCTATGCGGTGAGGCTCCTCGGCCGCCTCGGAACTATCTGTGTATCAGACGCATCGCGGGATAAGGGGTTGGCAACGGTAGTCGCCCCAAGCGCGTCCGATGCTTGGACCATTCCGAGGCGGCCCTGAAGCCTCTTCCGTCTAGCCGTTGGGTCCTTCTCGCCGCATCCCTCGCCTCGCACCCCGATTGCTATGCGGTGAGGCTCCTCGGCCGCCTCGGAACTATCTGTGTATCGGACGCGTCGCGGGATAAGGGGTTGTCACTGGTAGTCGCCCCAAGCGCGTCCGATGCTTGGACCATTCCGAGGCGGCCCTGAAGCCTCTTCCGTCTAGCCGTTGGGTCCTTCTCGCCGCATCCCTCGCCTCGCACCCCGATTGCTATGCGGTGAGGCTCCTCGGCCGCCTCGGAACTATCTGTGTATCGGACGCGTCGCGGGATAAGGGGTTGTCATTGGTAGTCGCCCCAAGCGCGTCCGATGCTTGGACCATTCCGAGGCGGCCCTGAAGCCTCTTCCGTCTAGCCGTTGGGTCCTTCTCGCCGCATCCCTCGCCTCGCACCCCGATTGCTATGCGGTGAGGCTCCTCGGCCGCCTCGGAACTATCTGTGTATCGGACGCGTCGCGGGATAAGGGGTTGTCACTGGTAGTCGCCCCAAGCGCGTCCGATGCTTGGACCATTCCGAGGCGGCCCTGAAGCCTCTTCCGTCTAGCCGTTGGGTCCTTCTCGCCGCATCCCTCGCCTCGCACCCCGATTGCTATGCGGTGAGGCTCCTCGGCCGCCTCGGAACTATCTGTGTATCGGACGCGTCGCGGGATAAGGGGTTGTCACTGGTAGTCGCCCCAAGCGCGTTCGATGCTTGGACCATTCCGAGGCGGCCCTGAAGCCTCTTCCGTCTAGCCGTTGGGTCCTTCTCGCCGCATCCCTCGCCTCGCACCCCGATTGCTATGCGGTGAGGCTCCTCGGCCGCCTTGGAACTATCTGTGTATCGGACGCGTCGCGGGATAAGGGGTTGTCACTGGTAGTCGCCCCAAGCGCGTCCGATGCTTGGACCATTCCGAGGCGGACCCGAAGCCTCTTCCGTCTAGCCGTTGGGTCCTTCTCGCCGCATCCTTCGCCTCGCACCCCGATTGCTATGCGGTGAGGCTCCTCGGCCGCCTCGGAACTATCTGTGTATCGGACGCGTCGCGGGATAAGGGGTTGTCACTGGTAGTCGCCCCAAGCGCGTCCGATGCTTGGACCATTCCGAGGCGGACCCGAAGCCTCTTCCGTCTAGCCGTTGGGTCCTTCTTGCCGCATCCCTCGCCTCGCACCCCGATTGCTATGCGGTGAGGCTCCTCGGCCGCCTTGGAACTATCTGTGTATCGGACGCGTCGCGGGATAAGGGGTTGTCACTGGTAGTCGCCCCAAGCGCGTCCGATGCTTGGACCATTCCGAGGCGGACCCGAAGCCTCTTCCGTCTAGCCGTTGGGTCCTTCTCGCCGCATCCCTCGCCTCGCACCCCGATTGCTATGCGGTGAGGCTCCTCGGCCGCCTTGGAACTATCTGTGTATCGGACGCGTCGCGGGATAAGGGGTTGTCACTGGTAGTCGCCCCAAGCGCGTCCGATGCTTGGACCATTCCGAGGCGGACCCGAAGCCTCTTCCGTCTAGCCGTTGGGTCCTTCTCGCCGCATCCCTCGCCTCGCACCCCGATTGCTATGCGGTGAGGCTCCTCGGCCGCCTTGGAACTATCTGTGTATCGGACGCGTCGCGGGATAAGGGGTTGTCACTGGTAGTCGCCCCAAGCGCGTCCGATGCTTGGACCATTCCGAGGCGGCCCCGAAGCCTCTTCCGTCTAGCCGTTGGGTCCTTCTCGCCGCATCCCTCGCCTCGCACCCCGATTGCTATGCGGTGAGGCTCCTCGGCCGCCTTGGAACTATCTGTGTATCGGACGCGTCGCGGGATAAGGGGTTGTCACTGGTAGTCGCCCCAAGCGCGTCCGATGCTTGGACCATTCCGAGGCGGCCCCGAAGCCTCTTCCGTGTAGCCGTTGGGTCCTTCTCGCCGCATCCCTCGCCTCGCACCCCGATTGCTATGCGGTGAGGCTCCTCGGCCGCCTTGGAACTATCTGTGTATCGGACGCGTCGCGGGATAAGGGGTTGTCACTGGTAGTCGCCCCAAGCGCGTCCGATGCTTGGACCATTCCGAGGCGGACCTGAAGCCTCTTCCCTCTAGCCGTTGGGGCTTTCTCGCCGCATCCCTCGCCTCGCACCCTGATTGCTATGCTGTGAGGCTCCTCGGCCGCCTTGGAACTATCTGTGTATCGGACGCATCGCGGGATAAGGGGTTGGCAGTGGTAGTCGCCCCAAGCGCATCCGATGCTTGGACCATTCCGAGGCGGCCCTGCAGCCTCTTCCGTCTAGCCGTTGGGGCCATCTCGCCGCATCCCCCACCTCGCACCACGATTGCTATGCGGTGAGGCTCCTTGGCCGCCTCGGAACTATCTGTGTATCGGACGCATCGCGGGATAAGGGGTTGTCACTGGTAGTCGCCCCAAGCGCGTCCGATGCTTGGACTATTCCGAGGCGGCCCTGCAGCCTCTTCCGTCTAGCCGTTGGGGCCATCTCGCTGCATCCCCCACCTCCTCGGCCGCCTCGGAACTATCTGTGTATCGGACGCATCGCGGGATAAGGGGTTGGCAGTGGTAGTCGCCCCAAGCGCGTCCGATGCTTGGACTATTCCGAGGCAGCCCTGCAGCCTCTTCCGTCTAGCCTTTGGGGCCATCTCGCCGCATCCCTCGCCTCGCACCCCGATTGCTATGCGGTGAGGCTCCTCGGCCGCCTGGGAACTATCTTCGTATCGGACGCATCGCGGGATAAGGGGTTGTCACTGGTAGTCGCCCCAAGCGCGTCCGATGCTTGGACTATTCCGAGGCGGCCCTGTGGCCTCTTCCGTCTAGCCGTTGGGGCCATCTCGCCGCATCCCCCACCTCGCACCCCGATTGCTATGCGGTGAGGCTCTTCGGCCGCCTTGGAACTATCTTCGTATCGGACGCATCGCGGGATAAGGGGTTGTCACTGGTAGTGGCCCCAAGCGCGTCCGATGCTTGGACTATTCCGAGGCGGCCCTGCAGCCTCTTCCGTCTAGCCGTTGGGGCCATCTCGCCGCATCCCCCACCTCGCACCCCGATTGCTATGCGGTGAGGCTCCTCGGCCGCCTTGGAACTATCTTCGTATCGGACGCATCGCGGGATAAGGGGTTGTCACTGGTAGTCGCCCCAAGCGCGTCCGATGCTTGGACTATTCCGACGCGGCCCTGTGGCCTCTTCCGTCTAGCCGTTGGGGCCATCTCGCCGCATCCCCCACCTCGCACCCCGATTGCTATGCGGTGAGGCTCCTCGGCCGCCTTGGAACCATCTTCGTATCGGACGCATCGCGGGATAGGGGGCTGTCACTGGTAGTCGCCCCAAGCGTGTCCGATGCTTGGACCATTCCTAGGCGGCCCTGAAGCCTCTTCCGTCTAGCCGTTGGGGCCTTCCCGCCCCATCCCTCGCCTCGCACCCCCGATTGCTATGCGGTGAGGCTCCTCGGCCGCCTTGGAACCATCTGTGTATCGGACGCATCGCGGGATAAGGGGTTGGCACTGGCAGTCGCCCCAAGCGCGTCCGATGCTTGGACCATTCCGAGGTGGCCCTGAAGCCTCTTCCGTCTAGCCGTTGGGGCCTTCCCGCCCCATCCCTCGCCTCGCACCCCGATTGATATGCGGTGAGGCTCCTCGGCCGCCTTGGAACTATCTGTGTATCGGACGCATCGCGGGATAAGGGGTTGGCACTGGTAGTCGTCCCAATCGCATCCGATGCTTGGACCATTCCGAGGCGGCCCTGCAGCCTCTTCCGTTTAGCCGTCGGGGCCTTCCCGCCGCATCCCTCGCCTCGCATCCCGATTCCTATGCGGTGAGTCTTCTCGGCCGCCGCGGAACTATACCTGTTATTGCTACTGCATCCTTCGGCTGGTAACCTCCTCTGCCGCCTTGGAACGTTCTCTTTGTCGGACGCGTCGCGGGATAAGGGGTTGGCACTGGTAGTCGCCCCAAGCGCGCCCGATGCATAGACCGCTCCGAGTCGACCTTGCTTTCAGCCTCTCACATGCATAGACCTCTCTGAGTCGACCCTGCAGCCTCTCACGTTTAGCCTTTGGAATCTCGCCTCACAACATGATTGCTATCCTTGATGCATCCCTTGCCTCGAGCCCTGATTGCTTTCTTGGCTGCATCCCTCCTCTCCTCACAGCCCGGTTGTCATCACTGCTTCATCCGTCGCTTCATGCATTCTGGCTGCTGGGCCCTTCCCACCGCACACCTCGATTGCTATCTCTTCTGCATCACACACCCCGATTGCTATCTCTGCTACATCCCTCGGCTCTCACTTCTGCATCCTTCGCCTCACACCTCGATTGCTATCAATGCTGCATCCGTAACCTCACACCCCGATTGCTATGCGGGGAGGCTCCTTGGCCGCCTTGGAAATTTCTGTGTGTCGGACGCACCGCGGGATAAGGGGTTGGCACTG
>NW_026729046.1:55000-80000 GCF_030272615.1 Cryptomeria japonica | reverse complement strand
GCAACGCTGGTGCGAACCTGGGAGCGCTCCGATGTGTGCTCCAAGGTGCGGCGTGCACGAAGTCGGACCCCGGTTTGCCCCGGGTGCGCACCTCGCGTGCACCTTGGTGCGCACACCTTGGCTGGGTTGCGCGCCCTGGTGGGCACCATGGTGCGCACCAAGGAGCGCTCCGAAGTGTGCTCCAAGGTGCGGCGTGCACGAAGTCGGAGCCCGGTTTGCCCCGGGTGCGCACCTCGCGTGCACCTTCGCCGCGGTGGGCACCATGGCGTGCACGAAGTCGGAGCCCGGTTTGCCCCGGGTGCGCACCTCGCGTGCACCTTCGCCGGGGTGGGCACCTTGGTGTGCAGACCTTGGCTGGGTTGCGCGCCCTGGTGGGCACCATGGTGCGCACCAAGGAGCGCTCCGAAGTGTGCTCCAAGGTGCGGCCTGCACGAAGTCGGAGCCCGGTTTGCCCCGGGTGTGCACCTCGGGTGGGCACCTTGGTGCGCATGCCTTGCCTGGGCTGCGCACCAGGGCGGGCTCAAGATGGCACCCGCGTTCCTTTTTTTTCACTATCTTTCAAAACGGAAATTTTAAAATCTCATTTTTTTTGCCTTTTTCTGGAAATTAGTGAAGGCAGCGCATCAAAGGTGCGCACCTCGCTGCCCACCACGGTGCGCAACGCCGGTGGGCACCCGGGAGTGCTTCGAAGTGTGCTCCAAGGTGCTGCATGCACGTTGTCGGAGCCCGGTTTGCCCCGGGTGCGCACCTCGCGTGCACCTTCGTCGGGGTGGGCACCTTGGCTGGGTTTGCCCCGGCTGCGCTCCGAAGCGGGGTTATTGGAGCGCCGCCTCTTTTTTTGTCGGAGCGTTTGGTGGGGTTTCTCGCATTGGCTCTTCCGAGGCCCGGTTGCCACCCTGGCGCGCACGAAGTCGGAAGTAGGGTTAATTGCCCGGGTGCGCACCTTTGCCAGGGTGGGCACCTTACCTGGGCTGCGCACCAGGGCGGGCTCAAGATGGCACGCGCGTTCCGTTTTTTTCACTATCTTTCAAAACGGAAATTTTAAAATCTCCTTTTTTTTTTGCCTTTTCTGGAAATTAGTGAAGGCAGCGCATCAAAGGTGCGCACCTCGCTGCCCACCTTGGTGTGCTCTGAGGTGCGCACCCGGGAGCGCTACGAAGTGTGCTCCAAGGTGCGGCGTGCACGTTGTCGGAGCCCGGTTTGCCCCGGGTGCGCACCTCGCCTGCACCTTGGCCGGGGTGGGCACCTTGGCTGGGTTTGCCCAGGGTGCGCTCCGAAGCGGGGTTACTGGAGCGCCCCCTCTTTTTTTGTCAGAGCGTTTGGTGGGGTTTCTCGCATTGGCTCTTCCCAGGCCCGGTTGTTGGGTGCGCTCCCACCCTGGCGCGCGCGAAGTTGGAAGTTGGGTTAATTGCCCGGGCGCGCACCTTCGCCAGGGTGGGCACCTTGGTGCGCACACCTTGGCTGGGCTGCGCACCAGGGCGGGCTCAAGATGGCACCAGCATTCCCTTTTTCTCACTATCTTTCAAAACGGAAATTTTAAAATCTCGTTTTTTTTTTGCCTTTTATGGAAATTAGTGAAGGCATCGCATCAAAGGTGCGCACCTCGCTGCCCACCTTGGTGTGCTCCGAGGTGCCCACCACGGTGCACAACGCCGGTACGAACCCGGGAGCGCCCCGATGTGTGCTCCAAGGTGCGGCGTGCACGAAGTCGGACCCCGGTTTGCCCCGGGTGCGCACCTCGCGTGCACCTTGGTGCGCACACCTTGGCTGGGTTGCGCGGCCTGGTGGGCACCATGGTGCGCACCAAGGAGCGCTCCGAAGTGTGCTCCAAGGTGCGGCGTGCACGAAGTCGGAGCCCGGTTTGCCCCGGGTACGCACCTCGCGTGCACCTTCGCCGGGGTGGGCACCTCGGCTGGGTTGCGCGCCCTGGTGCGCACCAAGGAGCGCTCCGAAGTGTGCTCCAAGGTGCGGCGTGCACGAAGTCGGAGCCCGGTTTGCCCCGGGTGCGCACCTCGCGTGCACCTTCGGCGGGGTTGCGCGCCCTGGTGGGCACCATGGTGCGCACCAAGGAGCGCTCCGAAGTGTGCTCCAAGGTGCGGCGTGCACGAAGTCGGAGCCCGGTTTGCCCCGGGTGCGCACCTCGCGTGCACCTTCGGCGGGGTTGCGCGCCCTGGTGGGCACCATGGTGCGCACCAAGGAGCGCTCCGAAGTGTGCTCCAAGGTGCGGCGTGCACGAAGTCGGAGCCCGGTTTGCCCCGGGTGCGCACCTCGCGTGCACCTTCGCCGCGGTGGGCACCATGGCGTGCACGAAGTCGGAGCCCGGTTTGCCCCGGGTGCGCACCTCGCGTGCACCTTCGCCGGGGTGGGCACCTCGGCTGGGTTGCGCGCCCTGGTGCGCACCAAGGAGCGCTCCGAAGTGTGCTCCAAGGTGCGGCGTGCACGAAGTCGGAGCCCGGTTTGCCCCGGGTGCGCACCTCGCGTGCACCTTCGCCAGGGTGGGCACCTCGGTGCGCACACCTTCTCAATGTTTTCTTGCCTTTTCTGGAAATTGGTGAAGGCAGCGCATCAAAGGTGCGCACCTCGGTGTGCTCCGAGGTGCGAACCCGAGAGCGCTCCGAGGTGCCCACGAAGTCGAAAGTCGGGTTAATTGCATTGTTTTCCCCGGGTGCGCTCCGAGGTGCGCAACATCGGCGCGCACCAAGGAGGGCTCCGAAGTGTGCTCCAAGGTGCGCACGATGGCGTGCACCTCTGGTGCGCACGATTCGGAGCTCGGTTTGACCGGGGTGCGCACACCTTGGCTGGGTTGCGCACCTTTTGTGCGCTCCAAGGTGCGCATGAAGTCGGAGCTCGGTTTGCCCCGGGTGCGCACCTTCGCCAGGGTGCGCACCTTGATGCGCACGCCTTGGCTGGGCTGCGCACCTTGGTGGGCGCCATGGTGCGCACCTTTCGTGCGCTCCAAGGTGCGCACGAAGTCGGAGCTCGGTTTGCCCCGGGTGCGCACCTTGGTGGGCGCCATGGTGCACTCCGAGGTGCCCAAGATTGGTGCGCACCAAGGAGCGCTCCGAAGTGCGCTCCAAGGTGCGCGCGAAGTCGAAAGTTGGGTTAATTGTCCGGTTTGCCTCGGGTGCGCACCTTGCGTGCACCTTCGCCAGGGTGGGCGCCTTGGTGCGCACACCTTGGCTGGGCTGCGCACACCTTGGCACCCGCGTTTCCTTCATTTTAAATTTTTTTTTTTTACAATCTCTCAAGTGGGAAATTCTATAATCTCAACTTTTTTTGCCTTTTCAGGAAACTTTTGAATGGAGCGCATCATTGGTGCGCTCCGAAGTGTGCTCCAAAGCTCTCTCCAGCTGCGTGCACCTGCCCCGGCCGCGCACCCGGCCCCGCCCAGCTTCGCTCACCTGTCCCGGGCGTCTGGTGCGGAACCTTAGAGTAAGAAACATCACCGTGCACCTTGGCCAACGTGCGCGACTCGACCGAGCGCGCACTGGCCGAGGTGCACACCGATTTCACCTGGGTGCGCGCGCAGCACCTCGGGCGCACCGGGGTGCGCGCACAACGCCCGGGTTGCACCGTGGCCTGTGTGCTCGGGGCGCCTCGGGTGCGCGCTCGGTGTCGCCCCCGCGCGCGCGGTAGTGCGGGCAGCGCACCCCGGCCCGGCCCGGCCCCGACGAGAACGCAAACGGGCAAAAGGTTTATTCAAATAGCATTGCGATGCCCGGCGAAAAACTAAAAAAGGGTGCAACACCGGGACTTCCCGGGAGGTCACCCATCCCAGTACTACTCCGGCCCAAGCGCGCTTAACTGCGGAGTTCTGATGGGATCCGGTGCACTAACGCTGGTATGATCGCACCCGTTATGAGCTTGTCGCAGTGTGTACTTAGCAAACCGCGACCCACGTGCGAATCCACCCCGGCCACCCACCCCCGTCGAGGTGCACACCCTCCCTCGCGAAGTGCGCCCCGTTCGCCAAGTGTGAGCCCTGCCCGGGTGCGCGCACCTTGCTAGGGCGTCGGGTGTGCACCCGGCCCGGCCTACGTGCGTGCACCTGTAGGGGGCGTCGTGTGCGTGCAGTGTCCCGTCTGCAACGCGGTGCCCACACACCACCTCGGGCGCAACGACCTGCGCTCACATGTGGGCCGAGTGCACCTTGGTGCATGTTCGGGGCGCCTCGGGTGCACGCTCGATCTTGCCCCGGTGCACCAAGGCGCTCGGTTTGCCCCGGGTGCGCACTTGGTGCAAGGTGGGCACCCAAAATAGGGATCAAGCACCAAAACACAAGTTTCGGGATGCAAAATGGGACCCAAGGACCACAAATGCGTTCCAAGACCCATGATGGGTCCACGAGAACAAAAATGTGTTCCGAGACTTAATAAACAAATATTGGGTTTTAGGAGAAGAAACATGCTCTGATGCCCAAAACGAGAATCGACCCCGAAAAGGCCACAGGCCAAAAGTGGGATGCGAGACAAAAAAAAATGGGACCCGAGGACCAAAATTGGGTTCCCAGGTCGAAGACAGGGCAACCGGACAAGAAACGACCTCTAAGGCTCGAAATGAGTCCCGACGACTAAAACTTGACAAGAAGCACCCATCAGGCACCCAACTCGACACCCATGGGATGCCGACCCACCCGGGCTTCCACCTAGCACACCTTGGCACCCACCCACCCTCGCACCCAACCTCGCACCCAACTTAGCACCTTTGAACCCACATTGGCACTCACCCTGACCCTGGCACCTTGGAACCCACATTGGCACTCACCTTGACCCTGGCACCCACCTTTGCACTCACCTTGGGACCCACCCTGGCTCCCACCTCGGCACCCACCCAGACACCCACCTTGGTTCCTTGGCACCCACCTTGGATCCTTGGCACCCACCCCGACACCCACCTTGGCACGCAACTTGGCTACTTGCCACCCACCTTGGCTCCTTGACGCCCACCCCGACAACCACCCCGTGACCTACCCTGGCTAGGGTTGGTGCACACCCACCCTGGTGCCCACCTTGGCACCCACCCTATGACCCACCTTGGCACGCACCTTAGTACCCACCCCGTTACCCACCCTAGGACCCACCCCGTGACCCACCTTGGCCAGGGTGGGTGCCTTGGTGCGCACAACTTGCCTGGGCTGCACACCAGGGCGGGCTCAAGATGGCACCCGCGTTCCGTTTTTTTCACTATCTTTCAAAACGGAAATTTTAAAATCTCATTTTTTTCTTTTTTTTGCCTTTTCTGGAAATTAGTGAAGGCAGCGCATCAAAGGTGCGCAATGCTGGTGCGAACCCGGGAGCGCTCCGATGTGTGCTCCAAGGTGCGGCGTGCACGAAGTCCGAGCCCGGTTTGCCCCGGGTGCGCACCTCGCGTGCACCTTCGCCGGGGTGAGCACCTTGGCTGGGTTGCGCGCCCTGGTGCGTACCAAGGAGCGCTCTGAAGTGTGCTCCAAGGTGCGGCGTGCACGAAGTCGGAGCCCGGTTTGCCCCGGGTGTGCACCTCGGGTGCGCACCTCGCGTGCACCTTCGCTGCGGTGGGCACCTTGGCTGGGTTGCGCGCCTTGGTGGGCACCATGCAGTGCACGAAGTCGGAGCCCGGTTTGCCCCGGGCGCGCACCTCCGCCAGGGTGGGCACCTTGGTGCGCACAACTTGCCTGGGCTGCGCATCAGGAAGGGCTCAAGATGGCACCCGCGTTCCGTTTTTTTCACTATCTTTCAGAACGGAAATTTTAAAATATCGTTTTTTTTTGCCTTTTCTGGAAATTAGTGAAGGCAGCGCATCAAAGGTGCGCAACGCTGGTGCGAACCTGGGAGCGCTCCGATGTGTGCTCCAAGGTGCGGCGTGCACGAAGTCGGAGCCCGGTTTGCCTCGGGTGCGCCCTGGTGGGCACCATGGTGCGCACCAAGGAGCGCTCCGAAGTGTGCTCCAAGGTGCGGCCTGCACGAAGTCGGAGCCCGGTTTGCCCCGGGTGTGCACCTCGGGTGGGCACCTTGGTGCGCATGCCTTGCCTGGGCTGCGCACCAGGGCGGGCTCAAGATGGCACCCGCGTTCCTTTTTTTTCACTATCTTTCAAAACGGAAATTTTAAAATCTCATTTTTTTTTGCCTTTTTCTGGAAATTAGTGAAGGCAGCGCATCAAAGGTGCGCACCTCGCTGCCCACCACGGTGCGCAACGCCGGTGGGCACCCGGGAGTGCTTCGAAGTGTGCTCCAAGGTGCTGCGTGCACGTTGTCGGAGCCCGGTTTGCCCCGGGTGCGCACCTCGCGTGCACCTTCGTCGGGGTGGGCACCTTGGCTTGGTTTGCCCCGGTTGCGCTCCGAAGCGGGGTTATTGGAGCGCCGCCTCTTTTTTTGTCGGAGCGTTTGGTGGGGTTTCTCGCATTGGCTCTTCCGAGGCCCGGTTGCCACCCTGGCGCGCACGAAGTCGGAAGTAGGGTTAATTGCCCGGGTGCGCACCTTTGCCAGGGTGGCACCTTACCTGGGCTGCGCACCAGGGCGGGCTCAAGATGGCACGCGCGTTCCGTTTTTTTCACTATCTTTCAAAACGGAAATTTTAAAATCTCCTTTTTTTTTTGCCTTTTCTGGAAATTAGTGAAGGCAGCGCATCAAAGGTGCGCACCTCGCTGCCCACCTTGGTGTGCTCTGAGGTGCGCACCCGGGAGCGCTACGAAGTGTGCTCCAAGGTGCGGCGTGCACGTTGTCGGAGCCCGGTTTGCCCCGGGTGCGCACCTCGCCTGCACCTTGGCCGGGGTGGGCACCTTGGCTGGGTTTGCCCAGGGTGCGCTCCGAAGCGGGGTTACTGGAGCGCCCCCTCTTTTTTTGTCAGAGAGTTTGGTGGGGTTTCTCGCATTGGCTCTTCCCAGGCCCGGTTGTTGGGTGCGCTCCCACCCTGGCGCGCGCGAAGTTGGAAGTTGGGTTAATTGCCCGGGCGCGCACCTTCGCCAGGGTGGGCACCTTGGTGCGCAAACCTTGGCTGGGCTGCGCACCAGGGCGGGCTCAAGATGGCACCAGCATTCCCTTTTTCTCACTATCTTTCAAAACGGAAATTTTAAAATCTCGTTTTTTTTTTGCCTTTTATGGAAATTAGTGAAGGCATCGCATCAAAGGTGCGCACCTCGCTGCCCACCTTGGTGTGCTCCGAGGTGCCCACCACGGTGCGCAACGCCGGTGCGAACCCGGGAGCGCCCCGATGTGTGCTCCAAGGTGCGGCGTGCACGAAGTCGGACCCCGGTTTGCCCCGGGTGCGCACCTCGCGTGCACCTTGGTGCGCACACCTTGGCTGGGTTGCGCGGCCTGGTGGGCACCATGGTGCGCACCAAGGAGCGCTCCGAAGTGTGCTCCAAGGTGCGGCGTGCACGAAGTCGGAGCCCGGTTTGCCCCGGGTGCGCACCTTCGCCGCGGTGGGCACCATGGCGTGCACGAAGTCGGAGCCCGGTTTGCCCCGGGTGCGCACCTCGCGTGCACCTTCGCCGGGGTGGGCACCTCGGCTGGGTTGCGCGCCCTGGTGCGCACCAAGGAGCGCTCTGAAGTGTGCTCCAAGGTGCGGCGTGCACGAAGTCGGAGCCCGGTTTGCCCCGGGTGTGCACCTCGGGTGCGCACCTCGCGTGCACCTTCGCTGCGGTGGGCACCTTGGCTGGGTTGCGCGCCTTGGTGGGCACCATGCAGTGCACGAAGTCGGAGCCCGGATTGCCCCGGGCGCGCACCTCCGCCAGGGTGGGCACCTTGGTGCGCACAACTTGCCTGGGCTGCGCACCAGGAAGGGCTCAAGATGGCACCCGCGTTCCGTTTTTTTCACTATCTTTCAGAACGGAAATTTTAAAATCTCGTTTTTTTTTGCCTTTTCTGGAAATTAGTGAAGGCAGCGCATCAAAGGTGCGCAACGCTGGTGCGAACCTGGGAGCGCTCCGATGTGTGCTCCAAGGTGCGGCGTGCACGAAGTCGGACCCCGGTTTGCCCCGGGTGCGCACCTCGCGTGCACCTTGGTGCGCACACCTTGGCTGGGTTGCGCGCCCTGGTGGGCACCATGGTGCGCACCAAGGAGCGCTCCGAAGTGTGCTCCAAGGTGCGGCGTGCACGAAGTCGGAGCCCGGTTTGCCCCGGGTGCGCACCTCGCGTGCACCTTCGCCGCGGTGGGCACCATGGCGTGCACGAAGTCGGAGCCCGGTTTGCCCCGGGTGCGCACCTCGCGTGCACCTTCGCCGGGGTGGGCACCTTGGTGTGCAGACCTTGGCTGGGTTGCGCGCCCTGGTGGGCACCATGGTGCGCACCAAGGAGCGCTCCGAAGTGTGCTCCAAGGTGCGGCCTGCACGAAGTCGGAGCCCGGTTTGCCCCGGGTGTGCACCTCGGGTGGGCACCTTGGTGCGCATGCCTTGCCTGGGCTGCGCACCAGGGCGGGCTCAAGATGGCACCCGCGTTCCTTTTTTTTCACTATCTTTCAAAACGGAAATTTTAAAATCTCATTTTTTTTTGCCTTTTTCTGGAAATTAGTGAAGGCAGCGCATCAAAGGTGCGCACCTCGCTGCCCACCACGGTGCGCAACGCCGGTGGGCACCCGGGAGTGCTTCGAAGTGTGCTCCAAGGTGCTGCGTGCACGTTGTCGGAGCCCGGTTTGCCCCGGGTGCGCACCTCGCGTGCACCTTCGTCGGGGTGGGCACCTTGGCTGGGTTTGCCCCGGCTGCGCTCCGAAGCGGGGTTATTGGAGCGCCGCCTCTTTTTTTGTCGGAGCGTTTGGTGGGGTTTCTCGCATTGGCTCTTCCGAGGCCCGGTTGCCACCCTGGCGCGCACGAAGTCGGAAGTAGGGTTAATTGCCCGGGTGCGCACCTTTGCCAGGGTGGGCACCTTACCTGGGCTGCGCACCAGGGCGGGCTCAAGATGGCACGCGCGTTCCGTTTTTTTCACTATCTTTCAAAACGGAAATTTTAAAATCTCCTTTTTTTTTTGCCTTTTCTGGAAATTAGTGAAGGCAGCGCATCAAAGGTGCGCACCTCGCTGCCCACCTTGGTGTGCTCTGAGGTGCGCACCCGGGAGCGCTACGAAGTGTGCTCCAAGGTGCGGCGTGCACGTTGTCGGAGCCCGGTTTGCCCCGGGTGCGCACCTCGCCTGCACCTTGGCCGGGGTGGGCACCTTGGCTGGGTTTGCCCAGGGTGCGCTCCGAAGCGGGGTTACTGGAGCGCCCCCTCTTTTTTTGTCAGAGCGTTTGGTGGGGTTTCTCGCATTGGCTCTTCCCAGGCCCGGTTGTTGGGTGCGCTCCCACCCTGGCGCGCGCGAAGTTGGAAGTTGGATTAATTGCCCGGGCGCGCACCTTCGCCAGGGTGGGCACCTTGGTGCGCACACCTTGGCTGGGCTGCGCACCAGGGCGGGCTCAAGATGGCACCAGCATTCCCTTTTTCTCACTATCTTTCAAAACGGAAATTTTAAAATCTCGTTTTTTTTTTGCCTTTTATGGAAATTAGTGAAGGCATCGCATCAAAGGTGCGCACCTCGCTGCCCACCTTGGTGTGCTCCGAGGTGCCCACCACGGTGCGCAACGCCGGTGCGAACCCGGGAGCGCCCCGATGTGTGCTCCAAGGTGCGGCGTGCACGAAGTCGGACCCCGGTTTGCCCCGGGTGCGCACCTCGCGTGCACCTTGGTGCGCACACCTTGGCTGGGTTGCGCGGCCTGGTGGGCACCATGGTGCGCACCAAGGAGCGCTCCGAAGTGTGCTCCAAGGTGCGGCGTGCACGAAGTCGGAGCCCGGTTTGCCCCGGGTACGCACCTCGCGTGCACCTTCGCCGGGGTGGGCACCTCGGCTGGGTTGCGCGCCCTGGTGCGCACCAAGGAGCGCTCCGAAGTGTGCTCCAAGGTGCGGCGTGCACGAAGTCGGAGCCCGGTTTGCCCCGGGTGCGCACCTTCGCCGCGGTGCGCACCATGGCGTGCACGAAGTCGGAGCCCGGTTTGCCCCGGGTGCGCACCTCGCGTGCACCTTCGGCGGGGTTGCGCGCCCTGGTGGGCACCATGGTGCGCACCAAGGAGCGCTCCGAAGTGTGCTCCAAGGTGCGGCGTGCACGAAGTCGGAGCCCGGTTTGCCCCGGGTGCGCACCTCGCGTGCACCTTCGGCGGGGTTGCGCGCCCTGGTGGGCACCATGGTGCGCACCAAGGAGCGCTCCGAAGTGTGCTCCAAGGTGCGGCGTGCACGAAGTCGGAGCCCGGTTTGCCCCGGGTGCGCACCTCGCGTGCACCTTCGCCGCGGTGGGCACCATGGCGTGCACGAAGTCGGAGCCCGGTTTGCCCCGGGTGCGCACCTCGCGTGCACCTTCGCCGGGGTGGGCACCTCGGCTGGGTTGCGCGCCCTGGTGCGCACCAAGGAGCGCTCCGAAGTGTGCTCCAAGGTGCGGCGTGCACGAAGTCGGAGCCCGGTTTGCCCCGGGTGCGCACCTCGCGTGCACCTTCGCCAGGGTGGGCACCTCGGTGCGCACACCTTCTCAATGTTTTCTTGCCTTTTCTGGAAATTGGTGAAGGCAGCGCATCAAAGGTGCGCACCTCGGTGTGCTCCGAGGTGCGAACCCGAGAGCGCTCCGAGGTGCCCACGAAGTCGAAAGTCGGGTTAATTGCATTGTTTTCCCCGGGTGCGCTCCGAGGTGCGCAACATCGGCGCGCACCAAGGAGGGCTCCGAAGTGTGCTCCAAGGTGCGCACGATGGCGTGCACCTCTGGTGCGCACGATTCGGAGCTCGGTTTGACCGGGGTGCGCACACCTTGGCTGGGTTGCGCACCTTTTGTGCGCTCCAAGGTGCGCACGAAGTCGGAGCTCGGTTTGCCCCGGGTGCGCACCTTCGCCAGGGTGCGCACCTTGATGCGCACGCCTTGGCTGGGCTGCGCACCTTGGTGGGCGCCATGGTGCGCACCTTTCGTGCGCTCCAAGGTGCGCACGAAGTCGGAGCTCGGTTTGCCCCGGGTGCGCACCTTGGTGGGCGCCATGGTGCACTCCGAGGTGCCCAAGATTGGTGCGCACCAAGGAGCGCTCCGAAGTGCGCTCCAAGGTGCGCGCGAAGTCGAAAGTTGGGTTAATTGTCCGGTTTGCCTCGGGTGCGCACCTTGCGTGCACCTTCGCCAGGGTGGGCGCCTTGGTGCGCACACCTTGGCTGGGCTGCGCACACCTTGGCACCCGCGTTTCCTTCATTTTAAATTTTTTTTTTTTACAATCTCTCAAGTGGGAAATTCTATAATCTCAACTTTTTTTGCCTTTTCAGGAAACTTTTGAATGGAGCGCATCATTGGTGCGCTCCGAAGTGTGCTCCAAAGCTCTCTCCAGCTGCGTGCACCTGCCCCGGCCGCGCACCCGGCCCCGCCCAGCTTCGCTCACCTGTCCCGGGCGTCTGGTGCGGAACCTTAGAGTAAGAAACATCACCGTGCACCTTGGCCAACGTGCGCGACTCGACCGAGCGCGCACTGGCCGAGGTGCACACCGATTTCACCTGGGTGCGCGCGCAGCACCTCGGGCGCACCGGGGTGCGCGCACAACGCCCGGGTTGCACCGTGGCCTGTGTGCTCGGGGTGCCTCGGGTGCGCGCTCGGTGTCGCCCCCGCGCGCGCGGTAGTGCGGGCAGCGCACCCCGGCCCGGCCCGGCCCCGACGAGAACGCAAACGGGCAAAAGGTTTATTCAAATAGCATTGCGACGCCCGGCGAAAAACTAAAAAAGGGTGCAACACCGAGACTTCCCGGGAGGTCACCCATCCCAGTACTACTCCGGCCCAAGCGCGCTTAACTGCGGAGTTCTGATGGGATCCGGTGCACTAATGCTGGTATGATCGCACCCGTTATGAGCTTGTCGCAGTGTGTACTTAGCAAACCGCGACCCACGTGCGAATCCACCCCGGCCACCCACCCCCGTCGAGGTGCACACCCTCCCTCGCGAAGTGCGCCCCGTTCGCCAAGTGTGAGCCCTGCCCGGGTGCGCGCACCTTGCTAGGGCGTCGGGTGTGCACCCGGCCCGGCCTACGTGCGTGCACCTGGAGGGGGCGTCGTGTGCGTGCAGTGTCCCGTCTGCAACGCGGTGCCCACACACCACCTCGGGCGCAACGACCTGCGCTCACATGTGGGCCGAGTGCACCTTGGTGCATGTTCGGGGCGCCTCGGGTGCACGCTCGATCTTGCCCCGGTGCACCAAGGCGCTCGGTTTGCCCCGGGTGCGCACTTGGTGCAAGGTGGGCACCCAAAATAGGGATCAAGCACCAAAACACAAGTTTCGGGATGCAAAATGGGACCCAAGGACCACAAATGCGTTCCAAGACCCATGATGGGTCCACGAGAACAAAAATGTGTTCCGAGACTTAATAAACAAATATTGGGTTTTAGGAGAAGAAACATGCTCTGATGCCCAAAACGAGAATCGACCCCGAAAAGGCCACAGGCCAAAAGTGGGATGCGAGACAAAAAAAAATGGGACCCGAGGACCAAAATTGGGTTCCCAGGTCGAAGACAGGGCAACCGGACAAGAAACGACCTCTAAGGCTCGAAATGAGTCCCGACGACTAAAACTTGACAAGAAGCACCCATCAGGCACCCAACTCGACACCCATGGGATGCCGACCCACCCGGGCTTCCACCTAGCACACCTTGGCACCCACCCACCCTCGCACCCAACCTCGCACCCAACTTAGCACCTTTGAACCCACATTGGCACTCACCCTGACCCTGGCACCTTGGAACCCACATTGGCACTCACCTTGACCCTGGCACCCACCTTTGCACTCACCTTGGGACCCACCCTGGCTCCCACCTCGGCACCCACCCAGACACCCACCTTGGTTCCTTGGCACCCACCTTGGATCCTTGGCACCCACCCCGACACCCACCTTGGCACGCAACTTGGCTACTTGCCACCCACCTTGGCTCCTTGACGCCCACCCCGACAACCACCCCGTGACCTACCCTGGCTAGGGTTGGTGCACACCCACCCTGGTGCCCACCTTGGCACCCACCCTATGACCCACCTTGGCACGCACCTTAGTACCCACCCCGTTACCCACCCTAGGACCCACCCCGTGACCCACCTTGGCCAGGGTGGGTGCACCCACCCTGGTGCCCACCTTGGCACCCACCCATCCTAGCACCCAGCCTGTGACCGGGCTTGGAACCCAACCTTGCACCCGCACCCGTCTTGGCCAGTGTGGGTGCGCACCCATCCTGGCACCCACGTTGTGACACACCCTTTAACCCACGCACCCTAGCACCCACGTTGGCACCCACCTTGGAACCCAACCTAGCAACTTGGCACCCACCCCGTGACCCACCTTGGCATCCACCATAGCAGTCGCCGACTTGGCACCCACCTCGGCACCCACCTTGACACTTGTGGACCCACCTTGCCACTCACCCTAGCATCGACCCATCCTAGCACCCACCCTGGCACCTTTGCACCCTAGCACTCACCCATCCTAGCACCTAACCTGTGACCCACCTTGACACTCACCCTCGCACCCACCTTGGAACCCAACCTAGCACCCACCCACCCTGACACCAACCCTAGCACCTACCCACCCTTGCACCCACCCTGTGACCCATCTTGGCACCCACCCATCCTACCACTCAACCTATCACCCACCTTCTCACCCACCTTGGCATCCACCTTAGCACCCACCCACACTGGCACCTTGGCACCCACCTCGGGCAAGGTGGGTGCACACCCACCCTGGCACCCAATTTAGAACCCACCGAGCATGTTACCCACCTTGGCACCCACATTGCAGCCCACCCTAGTACCCACCCTATGACCCACATTGGCATCCACACCCTAGCACCCAGGCACCTCGACACCCGCCTTGACACCCACCCTAGCACTGAACCTGTGACCCACCTTGGAACTCACCCTAGAACTCACCCACCCTGTGAACCACCTTGGCATCCACCTTAGCACCCACCCACCTTGGCACCCACTCTAGCACTCACCCATCCTAACACCCAACTTGTTACCCACCTTGGCACCCGCCCTCGCGTCCACCTTGAAACCCACCCTAGCACCCACCCACGCAGGAGCCCACCTTGGCACCCAACCTAACACCCACGCATCCTGGCACCCAACTTGTGACCCACCTTGGAACCCACCCTAGTACCCACCTTTGAACCCACTATATCACCAACCCACCTTGGCACCCACCCTATGACCCTCTTTGGAATCCACCCTAGCACGCACCCACCCTGGCACCCACCATGGAGCGCACCCTAGCACCCACCCACCTCGGCACGCACCTCAACACCCACCTTGGTGTGCGCACTGCGCCAACCTCTCAAAGACCCTATGTGGTGCGCTCCAAAGTGTACACCTTTGGTGCGCTCCAAGGTGCGCACCTTTGGTGCACACCGAGGTGCACACCAAAGTGTGCACCGAGGTGAGCACCAAAGTGCACTCCAGGGTGCACACCAAGGCGTGCACCTTTGGTGCGGTCAATGCAAACGAATTCGGAAGTTGGGGTCGATGTCCTAATCGCTGCTGCAGACTACACGTATGAGAATCGGACAAATAGCTTTATATAGGGGAGGTGTTGCGTTTGATGGGTCGACTCCCCTGGTTGTGTGCACTGCACCAACTTCAAAGACCCTGTCTTGTTTAAGAAGTCAAAAGTTGGGGTGGATGTCCTAATCATTGCTGCAGTCTACGCATGTATGAGAATCAGACAAATAGCTTATATAGGGGAGGTGTTGCATTCGGTGGGTTGACTCCCCTGGTTGTGCGCACTGCGCCAACCTCAAAGACCCCGCATAGCAGAAGAAGTCGGAAGTCGGATTTTGGTGAGCACCAAGGCGTGCACCTTTGGTGCGGTCAACGCAGACGAATTCAGAAGTTGGGGTGGATGTCCTAATCGTTGTTGCAGGCTACACATGTATGAGAATCAGACAAATAGCTTATATAGGGGAGGTGTTGGGTTTGATGGGTCAACTCCCTTGGTTGTGCGCATTACGCCAACCTCAAAGACCTTGTTTTCGTTAAGAAGTCAAAAGTTGGGGTCAATGTCCTAATGGCTCCTGCAGGCTACACATGTATGAGAATCGGACAAATAGCTTATATAGGGGAGGTGTTGGGTTTGATGGGTCGACTCCCCTGGTTGTGCGCATTACGTCAACCTCAAAGACCTTGTTTTCGTTAAGAAGTCAAAAGTTGGGGTCGATGTCCTAATTGCTCCTGTAGACTACACATGTATGAGAATCAGACAAATAGCTTATATAGGGGAGGTGTTGGGTTTGATGGGTTGACTCCCCTAGTTGTTCGCATTACACCAACCTCAAAGACCTTGTTTTCGTTTAGAAGCCGAAAGTTGGGGTCGATGTCCTAATTGCTCCTGCAGGCTACGCATGTATGAGAATCAGACAAATAGCTTATATAGGGGAGGTGTTGGGTTTGATGGGTCGACTCCCCTGGTTGTGCGCATTGCGCCAACCTCAAAGACCCTGCATTGCGGATGAAGTCGAAAGTCAGAGTTTGGTGTGCTACAAGGTGTGGTCGAAGGTGCTCACCTAGGTGTGCACCTTTGGAGCACAGGAAAAGTGCCCTCCAAAAGTGCGCACCTTTGGAGTGCACAAAAGTGCCCTCCAAAAGTGCGCACCTTTGGAGCG
The DNA here is from genome assembly GCF_030272615.1 of Cryptomeria japonica. Taxonomy (NCBI): domain Eukaryota; kingdom Viridiplantae; phylum Streptophyta; class Pinopsida; order Cupressales; family Cupressaceae; genus Cryptomeria; species Cryptomeria japonica. Next base: position 64,415 of record NW_026729046.1, on the reverse strand, counting down.
CAGAAAAGTGCCCTCCAAAAAGTGCCCTCCAAAAGTGCGCACCTTTGGAGCGCAGAAAAGTGCCCTCCAAAAAGTGCCCTCCAAAAGTGCGCACCTTTGGAGCGCAGAAAAGTGCCCTCCAAAAAGTGCCCTCCAAAAGTGCGCACCTTTGGAGCGCAGAAAAGTGCCCTCCAAAAAGTGCCCTCCAAAAGTGCGCACCTTTGGAGCGCAGAAAAGTGCCCTCCAAAAAGTGCCCTCCAAAAGTGCGCACCTTTGGAGCGCAGAAAAGTGCCCTCCAAAAAGTGCCCTCCAAAAGTGCGCACCTTTGGAGCGCAGAAAAGTGCCCTCCAAAAAGTGCCCTCCAAAAGTGCGCACCTTTGGAGCGCAGAAAAGTGCCCTCCAAAAAGTGCCCTCCAAAAGTGCGCACCTTTGGAGCGCAGAAAAGTGCCCTCCAAAAAGTGCCCTCCAAAAGTGCGCACCTTTGGAGCGCAGAAAAGTGCCCTCCAAAAGTGCGCACTTTTGGTGCGCACCAAGGCGCTGGTTCGGTCGTTGCAGGCGAGTTCGGAAGTTGGGGTCGATGTCCTGAGCGGAGGTGCAAACTACACAGGTGTCGGAATCGGACAAATAGCTTATATAGGGGAGGTGTATGCTTCGATGGGTCGACTCCCCAGGTTGAGCGCACCGCGCCAACCTCAAAGACCCTACGGTATGGATGAAGTCGGAAGTTGGGTCCGATGACCGATTCGATTAGTAGGTATGCTCATGAGGTCGGAATTTGGGTCCGATGACCTGCCATGTGCAGGAAGGCGAATGTTGACACTGTGCGTTGCAAGGTGCACACCAAGGCGCTGGTGCGGTCTTTTTAGTCGAGTTCGGAAGTTGGGGTCGATGTCCTGATCGGAGGTGCAAGCTACACAGGTGTGGGAATCGGACAAATAGCTTATATAGGGGAGGTGTATGCTTCGTTGGGTCGACTCCCCGGGTTGAGCGCACCGCGCCAACCTCAAAGACCCTACGGTATGGATGAAGTCGGAAGTTGGGTCCGATGACCGATTCGATATGTAGGCATACTCGCGAGGTCGGAATTTGGGTCCGATGACCTGCCACGTGCAGGAAGGCGAATGTTGGCACTGTGCGTTGCAAGGTGCGCACCAAGGCGCTGGTTCGGTCGTTGGAGGCGAGTTCGGAAGTTGGGGTCGATGTCTTGATCGGAGGTGCAAACTACACAGGTGTGGGAATCGGACAAATAGCTTATATAGGGGAGGTGTATGCTTCGTTGGGTCGACTCCCCGGGTTGAGCGCACCGCGCCAACCTCAAAGACCCTACGGTATGGATGAAGTCGGAAGTTGGGTCCGATGACCGATTCGATATGTAGGCATACTCGCGAGGTCGGAATTTGGGTCCGATGACCTGCCATGTGCAGGAAGGCGAATGTTGGGACTGTGCGTCGCAAGGTGCGCACCAAGGCGCTGGTGCCGTCGTTGCAGTCGAGTTCGGAAGTTGGGGTCGATGTCCTGGTCAGAGGTGCAAACTACACAGGTGTGGGAATCGGACAAATAGCTTATATAGGGGAGGTGTATGCTTCGATGGGTCGACTCCCTGGGTTGAGCGCACCGCGCCAACCTCAAAGACCCTACAGTATGGATGAAGTCGGAAGTTGGGTCCGATGACTGATTCGATACGTAGGCATATTGGCGAGGTCTGAATTTGTGTCCGATGACCTGCCATGCGCAGGAAGGCGGAATTTGGGTCCGATGACCGAGTTGATGGCGTGCCATGCGCAGAAAGGCGGAATTTGGGTCCGATGACCGAGTTGATGTTGATGGCCCGCCATGCACAGGAAGGCGGAATTTGGGTCCGATGACCGATTTGAAGGCGTGCCATACGCAAAAAGGCGGAGTTTGGGTCCGATGACCGAGTTGATATTGATGGCCCGCCATGCGCAGGAAGGCGGAATTTGGGTCCGATGACCTGACATACGCATGGAGTCCGACTCGGGGGCCGATGTTCGATTCGATGACTTGCATTGTGGGTAAAGTCGGAAGTTGTGGTCTTTGACCCGATTCGATGACCAGACTTCGGCTGCTTGAGAATCGGACAAATAACTTATATAGGGGAGGTAGTGTTCTCGAGCATCCTCCCCCCGTGCCCGTTTATGTCGATTGATGCTGGTGCTCGACTGGTTGGAGCGCTCGGATGCAAAAATCTTGCACCAGGATTTATCGATTGTGATGGACACGGCAAGTCTCCTGATTGCTATGCAGGAGCTCATCGTGAATCTCTATGCGGCCTTGGTATGGACTCGACCTGCGGAATGGTTCGGCAATGGTAGTCGCTCCAACACGTCCTTGCAATGGCCACAGAGGTGATTCGACTAGAGCTCCAGTCTAGCTTTTGGGTTGCTTGGCGGACTGGTATAGCCGCGATCGAGTTCCGGCCATGAACGTTTTAGATAGCTCTTGGGCTTTCTGGGACGGAAGTCGGAAGTTTGGGCTGTTGTCCGATTTGATGACCATTCTTCGGATGTGTGAGAATCGGACAAATAACTTATATAGGGGACTGTGTTGTCTCACGCAGCCCCCTCCGTGCCCCTCTATCTCGACCGATGTTGGTGCTTGAAAGGGTTGGGATCGCTCGGATTTATAAACGTGCACCACCATTTGTCGAGTGTGAGGGACGCGGCAGGTCTCCTAAATGCTATGCGGGCGCTCTCTGAGAATCTCTATCCGGCCTCGACACAGACTAGTCTTGCTGAATGGTTTGGCACTGGTAGTCGATCCAACACGTCGTTGTTGTGGCCGCCTAGGCGATTCGATTCGAGCCCCCGTCTAGCTTTTGGGTTGCTTGGCGGATTTTGCCCTATCCGCAAGTGAGCTCGGTCCCTAAACGTTCGAGAAACCCGATTGCTATGCGCCGACTCTCTTTCTTGCGAGCCTCCATCTAGCTTTTGGGTCTCTACGGAACGGAAGTCGGAATCTGGGACCGTTGTTTGATTCGACGAGGCAGACTACGGTTGTGCGAGAATCGGACAAATAACTTATATAGGGGAGGTGTTGATTGGAGCATTCTCCCCCGTGCCCCTCTAACTCGACCAATGCTGGCGCTCGAACGGTGGTAGCGCTCGGATTTTCATTGAGCGCCAGCATTGGTCGATTTAGAGGGGCATGCGAGATTCCCGAATGCTATGCGAGGGCTCTAACGGAAATGTCTATTGGTTTCGGTATGGATGCAATTGCGAGTGGTTCGGCAAAGGTAGTCGTTCCGATGCGTCCATGTCGTGGCCAAATCGATAATTCGATTTGAGCCCTCGTATAGCATTTGGGTCTCTCGATGTGATTCCGCATTCCAGTCCCTTTGGGCACTGCTTGAGCCGCATCCCAGGGGGTTCCCTTCCCAATAATCTGCCTCGCAACCCGATTGCTATGCGGTGAGGCTCCTCGGCCGCCTCGGAACTATCTGTGTATCAGACGCATCGCGGGATAAGGGGTTGGCAACGGTAGTCGCCCCAAGCGCGTCCGATGCTTGGACCATTCCGAGGCGGCCCCGAAGCCTCTTCCGTCTAGCCGTTGGGTCCTTCTCGCCGCATCCCTCGCCTCGCACCCCGATTGCTATGCGGTGAGGCTCCTCGGCCGCCTCGGAACTATCTGTGTATCGGACGCGTCGCGGGATAAGGGGTTGTCACTGGTAGTCGCCCCAAGCGCGTCCGATGCTTGGACCATTCCGAGGCGGCCCTGAAGCCTCTTCCGTCTAGCCGTTGGGTCCTTCTCGCCGCATCCCTCGCCTCGCACCCCGATTGCTATGCGGTGAGGCTCCTCGGCCGCCTCGGAACTATCTGTGTATCGGACGCGTCGCGGGATAAGGGGTTGTCATTGGTAGTCGCCCCAAGCGCGTCCGATGCTTGGACCATTCCGAGGCGGCCCTGAAGCCTCTTCCGTCTAGCCGTTGGGTCCTTCTCGCCGCATCCCTCGCCTCGCACCCCGATTGCTATGCGGTGAGGCTCCTCGGCCGCCTCGGAACTATCTGTGTATCGGACGCGTCGCGGGATAAGGGGTTGTCACTGGTAGTCGCCCCAAGCGCGTCCGATGCTTGGACCATTCCGAGGCGGCCCTGAAGCCTCTTCCGTCTAGCCGTTGGGTCCTTCTCGCCGCATCCCTCGCCTCGCACCCCGATTGCTATGCGGTGAGGCTCCTCGGCCGCCTCGGAACTATCTGTGTATCGGACGCGTCGCGGGATAAGGGGTTGTCACTGGTAGTCGCCCCAAGCGCGTTCGATGCTTGGACCATTCCGAGGCGGCCCTGAAGCCTCTTCCGTCTAGCCGTTGGGTCCTTCTCGCCGCATCCCTCGCCTCGCACCCCGATTGCTATGCGGTGAGGCTCCTCGGCCGCCTTGGAACTATCTGTGTATCGGACGCGTCGCGGGATAAGGGGTTGTCACTGGTAGTCGCCCCAAGCGCGTCCGATGCTTGGACCATTCCGAGGCGGACCCGAAGCCTCTTCCGTCTAGCCGTTGGGTCCTTCTCGCCGCATCCTTCGCCTCGCACCCCGATTGCTATGCGGTGAGGCTCCTCGGCCGCCTCGGAACTATCTGTGTATCGGACGCGTCGCGGGATAAGGGGTTGTCACTGGTAGTCGCCCCAAGCGCGTCCGATGCTTGGACCATTCCGAGGCGGACCCGAAGCCTCTTCCGTCTAGCCGTTGGGTCCTTCTCGCCGCATCCCTCGCCTCGCACCCCGATTGCTATGCGGTGAGGCTCCTCGGCCGCCTTGGAACTATCTGTGTATCGGACGCGTCGCGGGATAAGGGGTTGTCACTGGTAGTCGCCCCAAGCGCGTCCGATGCTTGGACCATTCCGAGGCGGACCCGAAGCCTCTTCCGTCTAGCCGTTGGGTCCTTCTCGCCGCATCCCTCGCCTCGCACCCCGATTGCTATGCGGTGAGGCTCCTCGGCCGCCTTGGAACTATCTGTGTATCGGACGCGTCGCGGGATAAGGGGTTGTCACTGGTAGTCGCCCCAAGCGCGTCCGATGCTTGGACCATTCCGAGGCGGACCCGAAGCCTCTTCCGTCTAGCCGTTGGGTCCTTCTCGCCGCATCCCTCGCCTCGCACCCCGATTGCTATGCGGTGAGGCTCCTCGGCCGCCTTGGAACTATCTGTGTATCGGACGCGTCGCGGGATAAGGGGTTGTCACTGGTAGTCGCCCCAAGCGCGTCCGATGCTTGGACCATTCCGAGGCGGCCCCGAAGCCTCTTCCGTCTAGCCGTTGGGTCCTTCTCGCCGCATCCCTCGCCTCGCACCCCGATTGCTATGCGGTGAGGCTCCTCGGCCGCCTTGGAACTATCTGTGTATCGGACGCGTCGCGGGATAAGGGGTTGTCACTGGTAGTCGCCCCAAGCGCGTCCGATGCTTGGACCATTCCGAGGCGGCCCCGAAGCCTCTTCCGTGTAGCCGTTGGGTCCTTCTCGCCGCATCCCTCGCCTCGCACCCCGATTGCTATGCGGTGAGGCTCCTCGGCCGCCTTGGAACTATCTGTGTATCGGACGCGTCGCGGGATAAGGGGTTGTCACTGGTAGTCGCCCCAAGCGCGTCCGATGCTTGGACCATTCCGAGGCGGACCTGAAGCCTCTTCCCTCTAGCCGTTGGGGCTTTCTCGCCGCATCCCTCGCCTCGCACCCTGATTGCTATGCTGTGAGGCTCCTCGGCCGCCTTGGAACTATCTGTGTATCGGACGCATCGCGGGATAAGGGGTTGGCAGTGGTAGTCGCCCCAAGCGCATCCGATGCTTGGACCATTCCGAGGCGGCCCTGCAGCCTCTTCCGTCTAGCCGTTGGGGCCATCTCGCCGCATCCCCCACCTCGCACCACGATTGCTATGCGGTGAGGCTCCTTGGCCGCCTCGGAACTATCTGTGTATCGGACGCATCGCGGGATAAGGGGTTGTCACTGGTAGTCGCCCCAAGCGCGTCCGATGCTTGGACTATTCCGAGGCGGCCCTGCAGCCTCTTCCGTCTAGCCGTTGGGGCCATCTCGCTGCATCCCCCACCTCCTCGGCCGCCTCGGAACTATCTGTGTATCGGACGCATCGCGGGATAAGGGGTTGGCAGTGGTAGTCGCCCCAAGCGCGTCCGATGCTTGGACTATTCCGAGGCAGCCCTGCAGCCTCTTCCGTCTAGCCTTTGGGGCCATCTCGCCGCATCCCTCGCCTCGCACCCCGATTGCTATGCGGTGAGGCTCCTCGGCCGCCTGGGAACTATCTTCGTATCGGACGCATCGCGGGATAAGGGGTTGTCACTGGTAGTCGCCCCAAGCGCGTCCGATGCTTGGACTATTCCGAGGCGGCCCTGTGGCCTCTTCCGTCTAGCCGTTGGGGCCATCTCGCCGCATCCCCCACCTCGCACCCCGATTGCTATGCGGTGAGGCTCTTCGGCCGCCTTGGAACTATCTTCGTATCGGACGCATCGCGGGATAAGGGGTTGTCACTGGTAGTGGCCCCAAGCGCGTCCGATGCTTGGACTATTCCGAGGCGGCCCTGCAGCCTCTTCCGTCTAGCCGTTGGGGCCATCTCGCCGCATCCCCCACCTCGCACCCCGATTGCTATGCGGTGAGGCTCCTCGGCCGCCTTGGAACTATCTTCGTATCGGACGCATCGCGGGATAAGGGGTTGTCACTGGTAGTCGCCCCAAGCGCGTCCGATGCTTGGACTATTCCGACGCGGCCCTGTGGCCTCTTCCGTCTAGCCGTTGGGGCCATCTCGCCGCATCCCCCACCTCGCACCCCGATTGCTATGCGGTGAGGCTCCTCGGCCGCCTTGGAACCATCTTCGTATCGGACGCATCGCGGGATAGGGGGCTGTCACTGGTAGTCGCCCCAAGCGTGTCCGATGCTTGGACCATTCCTAGGCGGCCCTGAAGCCTCTTCCGTCTAGCCGTTGGGGCCTTCCCGCCCCATCCCTCGCCTCGCACCCCCGATTGCTATGCGGTGAGGCTCCTCGGCCGCCTTGGAACCATCTGTGTATCGGACGCATCGCGGGATAAGGGGTTGGCACTGGCAGTCGCCCCAAGCGCGTCCGATGCTTGGACCATTCCGAGGTGGCCCTGAAGCCTCTTCCGTCTAGCCGTTGGGGCCTTCCCGCCCCATCCCTCGCCTCGCACCCCGATTGATATGCGGTGAGGCTCCTCGGCCGCCTTGGAACTATCTGTGTATCGGACGCATCGCGGGATAAGGGGTTGGCACTGGTAGTCGTCCCAATCGCATCCGATGCTTGGACCATTCCGAGGCGGCCCTGCAGCCTCTTCCGTTTAGCCGTCGGGGCCTTCCCGCCGCATCCCTCGCCTCGCATCCCGATTCCTATGCGGTGAGTCTTCTCGGCCGCCGCGGAACTATACCTGTTATTGCTACTGCATCCTTCGGCTGGTAACCTCCTCTGCCGCCTTGGAACGTTCTCTTTGTCGGACGCGTCGCGGGATAAGGGGTTGGCACTGGTAGTCGCCCCAAGCGCGCCCGATGCATAGACCGCTCCGAGTCGACCTTGCTTTCAGCCTCTCACATGCATAGACCTCTCTGAGTCGACCCTGCAGCCTCTCACGTTTAGCCTTTGGAATCTCGCCTCACAACATGATTGCTATCCTTGATGCATCCCTTGCCTCGAGCCCTGATTGCTTTCTTGGCTGCATCCCTCCTCTCCTCACAGCCCGGTTGTCATCACTGCTTCATCCGTCGCTTCATGCATTCTGGCTGCTGGGCCCTTCCCACCGCACACCTCGATTGCTATCTCTTCTGCATCACACACCCCGATTGCTATCTCTGCTACATCCCTCGGCTCTCACTTCTGCATCCTTCGCCTCACACCTCGATTGCTATCAATGCTGCATCCGTAACCTCACACCCCGATTGCTATGCGGGGAGGCTCCTTGGCCGCCTTGGAAATTTCTGTGTGTCGGACGCACCGCGGGATAAGGGGTTGGCACTGGTAGTCGCCCCAAGTGCGCCCGATTCTTAGACCGCTTCGAGGTGACCTCGTAGCCTCTTTCGTCCAGGCTTCCTGCCTTCAACGCCCTTTTTACACCTCGATTGCTATGCGCGGGCTCGTTGGCGTCTATCACCTCTCTGCGAAGAGTGGCACGATGATTGTTGGGGTAAATCGTAGCAGTCCGATCTCTGGCCTTGGGCCATTGTGAGGGCTGATCGATTTCCTGTGCGCATCTCGTGTTCGCCCAGTAACAGACTCGACGACTTGTAATCGGTCTTGTTCCCGATTGTTCCTGGAGGTAGTCTTCGGAACTCTTGGATTTGACCTGTCACTCGAACTGTCCTCTTCCGAGGATGCTTGTGTGTGTGTGCTTGTGCCATTTCCTTGGCGGTATTAACGAGATATTAAAGAGCGGAGTGAGCGCCTCGCCCAGCTATGTTTGGGGCTCTCACTCCCTTACCCGGTGTGCGACCGCTTTGCACGTAGGTTGCGGAGCATCGCGACTCTTTCGATGTTTGGCGGTTGTCTTCCGGTGATGCGTTGGTCCCGAAGTGCACGTTACTAGCATTTCTGCCATTGTTCTCGATCTTTGGCACGTTCCTTCGTTGCAATTGGATATATATCTCCGTTTATACGCGCAGGCTTCTCCCGCCTATTCAGCGCTGTCCCACTCTCAGCACTCTCGTGGTCTCCTTGGCTTCTCTCTCCCGTGAGCGAGCTCTCTTCTCGAGTCTTTTCCATGTCCCATGGAGGTTGCCTTGCGAAATTCGGGCACACAAACGTGACCGGATAAGAGCGGAATTGCCTATGAGGAGAAGCTCACCTTAGGGAGCAGCAATGCCGAGTGTTTCGACAGAGGGTAGAGGGGGCGTTGTTTGGGCGGTTGCACAAAAGAGTGCTACGTTTGCACTGAAGGTTGCTTCTTCGTCTCCGACGAACTCTTCGAGGCAAAAAAGCTTGTTTACGGGGTCGAGGTGGGACTGTTCGTGCGAGTTGCGCCACCAAAAGTGCGTAGGGGGCATATACCTGGGAAATGGATGTCTCTGAGTGGCCTTACTCGGTCGCGTGCACGGTGCATTCTCTAACGGCAGGACTGTCGCGAGCATGTGCGGTTCGGATGTTTTCGGGTAAAGGGTTCCGTACGGGATGTTCTTCCCAGGCTCCTGTGAACCGAGACTCTGCATCGTCATGCTCCGGCTCCCGTGGGTGCTTCATGCCTCGTCGAGCTGTTTGTCGTGGACGATTAAGGCCGAGGCCTTCCTTCGAGAGGGGAATTGTTCAGGCTGGTCGAGGCGGGATTGTTCGTGCGGGGTGCACCACCAAAAGTGCGTAGGGGGCATATGCCTGGGAAATGGATGTCTCTGAGTGGCCTTACTCGGTCGCGTGCACGGTGCACAGTCTCACGGCATGACTGTCGCGAGCATCGACGGTGCGGTGGTTTTCGGGTAACCGGGTTCCGTACGGGATGTTCT
>NW_026729046.1:30000-45000 GCF_030272615.1 Cryptomeria japonica | reverse complement strand
CACCAGGGCGGGCTCAAGATGGCACCAGCATTCCCTTTTTCTCACTATCTTTCAAAACGGAAATTTTAAAATCTCGTTTTTTTTTTGCCTTTTATGGAAATTAGTGAAGGCATCGCATCAAAGGTGCGCACCTCGCTGCCCACCTTGGTGTGCTCCGAGGTGCCCACCACGGTGCGCAACGCCGGTGCGAACCCGGGAGCGCCCCGATGTGTGCTCCAAGGTGCGGCGTGCACGAAGTCGGACCCCGGTTTGCCCCGGGTGCGCACCTCGCGTGCACCTTGGTGCGCACACCTTGGCTGGGTTGCGCGGCCTGGTGGGCACCATGGTGCGCACCAAGGAGCGCTCCGAAGTGTGCTCCAAGGTGCGGCGTGCACGAAGTCGGAGCCCGGTTTGCCCCGGGTACGCACCTTCGCCGGGGTGGGCACCTCGGCTGGGTTGCGCGCCCTGGTGCGCACCAAGGAGCGCTCCGAAGTGTGCTCCAAGGTGCGGCGTGCACGAAGTCGGAGCCCGGTTTGCCCCGGGTGCGCACCTCGCGTGCACCTTCGGCGGGGTTGCGCGCCCTGGTGGGCACCATGGTGCGCACCAAGGAGCGCTCCGAAGTGTGCTCCAAGGTGCGGCGTGCACGAAGTCGGAGCCCGGTTTGCCCCGGGTGCGCACCTCGCGTGCACCTTCGGCGGGGTTGCGCGCCCTGGTGGGCACCATGGTGCGCACCAAGGAGCGCTCCGAAGTGTGCTCCAAGGTGCGGCGTGCACGAAGTCGGAGCCCGGTTTGCCCCGGGTGCGCACCTCGCGTGCACCTTCGCCGCGGTGGGCACCATGGCGTGCACGAAGTCGGAGCCCGGTTTGCCCCGGGTGCGCACCTCGCGTGCACCTTCGCCGGGGTGGGCACCTCGGCTGGGTTGCGCGCCCTGGTGCGCACCAAGGAGCGCTCCGAAGTGTGCTCCAAGGTGCGGCGTGCACGAAGTCGGAGCCCGGTTTGCCCCGGGTGCGCACCTCGCGTGCACCTTCGCCAGGGTGGGCACCTCGGTGCGCACACCTTCTCAATGTTTTCTTGCCTTTTCTGGAAATTGGTGAAGGCAGCGCATCAAAGGTGCGCACCTCGGTGTGCTCCGAGGTGCGAACCCGAGAGCGCTCCGAGGTGCCCACGAAGTCGAAAGTCGGGTTAATTGCATTGTTTTCCCCGGGTGCGCTCCGAGGTGCGCAACATCGGCGCGCACCAAGGAGGGCTCCGAAGTGTGCTCCAAGGTGCGCACGATGGCGTGCACCTCTGGTGCGCACGATTCGGAGCTCGGTTTGACCGGGGTGCGCACACCTTGGCTGGGTTGCGCACCTTTTGTGCGCTCCAAGGTGCGCACGAAGTCGGAGCTCGGTTTGCCCCGGGTGCGCACCTTCGCCAGGGTGCGCACCTTGATGCGCACGCCTTGGCTGGGCTGCGCACCTTGGTGGGCGCCATGGTGCGCACCTTTCGTGCGCTCCAAGGTGCGCACGAAGTCGGAGCTCGGTTTGCCCCGGGTGCGCACCTTGGTGGGCGCCATGGTGCACTCCGAGGTGCCCAAGATTGGTGCGCACCAAGGAGCGCTCCGAAGTGCGCTCCAAGGTGCGCGCGAAGTCGAAAGTTGGGTTAATTGTCCGGTTTGCCTCGGGTGCGCACCTTGCGTGCACCTTCGCCAGGGTGGGCGCCTTGGTGCGCACACCTTGGCTGGGCTGCGCACACCTTGGCACCCGCGTTTCCTTCATTTTAAATTTTTTTTTTTTACAATCTCTCAAGTGGGAAATTCTATAATCTCAACTTTTTTTGCCTTTTCAGGAAACTTTTGAATGGAGCGCATCATTGGTGCGCTCCGAAGTGTGCTCCAAAGCTCTCTCCAGCTGCGTGCACCTGCCCCGGCCGCGCACCCGGCCCCGCCCAGCTTCGCTCACCTGTCCCGGGCGTCTGGTGCGGAACCTTAGAGTAAGAAACATCACCGTGCACCTTGGCCAACGTGCGCGACTCGACCGAGCGCGCACTGGCCGAGGTGCACACCGATTTCACCTGGGTGCGCGCGCAGCACCTCGGGCGCACCGGGGTGCGCGCACAACGCCCGGGTTGCACCGTGGCCTGTGTGCTCGGGGCGCCTCGGGTGCGCGCTCGGTGTCGCCCCCGCGCGCGCGGTAGTGCGGGCAGCGCACCCCGGCCCGGCCCGGCCCCGACGAGAACGCAAACGGGCAAAAGGTTTATTCAAATAGCATTGCGACGCCCGGCGAAAAACTAAAAAAGGGTGCAACACCGGGACTTCCCGAGAGGTCACCCATCCCAGTACTACTCCGGCCCAAGCGCGCTTAACTGCGGAGTTCTGATGGGATCCGGTGCACTAATGCTGGTATGATCGCACCCGTTATGAGCTTGTCGCAGTGTGTACTTAGCAAACCGCGACCCACGTGCGAATCCACCCCGGCCACCCACCCCCGTCGAGGTGCACACCCTCCCTCGCGAAGTGCGCCCCGTTCGCCAAGTGTGAGCCCTGCCCGGGTGCGCGCACCTTGCTAGGGCGTCGGGTGTGCACCCGGCCCGGCCTACGTGCGTGCACCTGGAGGGGGCGTCGTGTGCGTGCAGTGTCCCGTCTGCAACGCGGTGCCCACACACCACCTCGGGCGCAACGACCTGCGCTCACATGTGGGCCGAGTGCACCTTGGTGCATGTTCGGGGCGCCTCGGGTGCACGCTCGATCTTGCCCCGGTGCACCAAGGCGCTCGGTTTGCCCCGGGTGCGCACTTGGTGCAAGGTGGGCACCCAAAATAGGGATCAAGCACCAAAACACAAGTTTCGGGATGCAAAATGGGACCCAAGGACCACAAATGCGTTCCAAGACCCATGATGGGTCCACGAGAACAAAAATGTGTTCCGAGACTTAATAAACAAATATTGGGTTTTAGGAGAAGAAACATGCTCTGATGCCCAAAACGAGAATCGACCCCGAAAAGGCCACAGGCCAAAAGTGGGATGCGAGACAAAAAAAAATGGGACCCGAGGACCAAAATTGGGTTCCCAGGTCGAAGACAGGGCAACCGGACAAGAAACGACCTCTAAGGCTCGAAATGAGTCCCGACGACTAAAACTTGACAAGAAGCACCCATCAGGCACCCAACTCGACACCCATGGGATGCCGACCCACCCGGGCTTCCACCTAGCACACCTTGGCACCCACCCACCCTCGCACCCAACCTCGCACCCAACTTAGCACCTTTGAACCCACATTGGCACTCACCCTGACCCTGGCACCTTGGAACCCACATTGGCACTCACCTTGACCCTGGCACCCACCTTTGCACTCACCTTGGGACCCACCCTGGCTCCCACCTCGGCACCCACCCAGACACCCACCTTGGTTCCTTGGCACCCACCTTGGATCCTTGGCACCCACCCCGACACCCACCTTGGCACGCAACTTGGCTACTTGCCACCCACCTTGGCTCCTTGACGCCCACCCCGACAACCACCCCGTGACCTACCCTGGCTAGGGTTGGTGCACACCCACCCTGGTGCCCACCTTGGCACCCACCCTATGACCCACCTTGGCACGCACCTTAGTACCCACCCCGTTACCCACCCTAGGACCCACCCCGTGACCCACCTTGGCCAGGGTGGGTGCACCCACCCTGGTGCCCACCTTGGCACCCACCCATCCTAGCACCCAGCCTGTGACCGGGCTTGGAACCCAACCTTGCACCCGCACCCGTCTTGGCCAGTGTGGGTGCGCACCCATCCTGGCACCCACGTTGTGACACACCCTTTAACCCACGCACCCTAGCACCCACGTTGGCACCCACCTTGGAACCCAACCTAGCAACTTGGCACCCACCCCGTGACCCACCTTGGCATCCACCATAGCAGTCGCCGACTTGGCACCCACCTCGGCACCCACCTTGACACTTGTGGACCCACCTTGCCACTCACCCTAGCATCGACCCATCCTAGCACCCACCCTGGCACCTTTGCACCCTAGCACTCACCCATCCTAGCACCTAACCTGTGACCCACCTTGACACTCACCCTCGCACCCACCTTGGAACCCAACCTAGCACCCACCCACCCTGACACCAACCCTAGCACCTACCCACCCTTGCACCCACCCTGTGACCCATCTTGGCACCCACCCATCCTACCACTCAACCTATCACCCACCTTCTCACCCACCTTGGCATCCACCTTAGCACCCACCCACACTGGCACCTTGGCACCCACCTCGGGCAAGGTGGGTGCACACCCACCCTGGCACCCAATTTAGAACCCACCGAGCATGTTACCCACCTTGGCACCCACATTGCAGCCCACCCTAGTACCCACCCTATGACCCACATTGGCATCCACACCCTAGCACCCAGGCACCTCGACACCCGCCTTGACACCCACCCTAGCACTGAACCTGTGACCCACCTTGGAACTCACCCTAGAACCCACCCACCCTGTGAACCACCTTGGCATCCACCTTAGCACCCACCCACCTTGGCACCCACTCTAGCACTCACCCATCCTAACACCCAACTTGTTACCCACCTTGGCACCCGCCCTCGCGTCCACCTTGAAACCCACCCTAGCACCCACCCACGCAGGAGCCCACCTTGGCACCCAACCTAACACCCACGCATCCTGGCACCCAACTTGTGACCCACCTTGGAACCCACCCTAGTACCCACCTTTGAACCCACTATATCACCAACCCACCTTGGCACCCACCCTATGACCCTCTTTGGAATCCACCCTAGCACGCACCCACCCTGGCACCCACCATGGAGCGCACCCTAGCACCCACCCACCTCGGCACGCACCTCAACACCCACCTTGGTGTGCGCACTGCGCCAACCTCTCAAAGACCCTATGTGGTGCGCTCCAAAGTGTACACCTTTGGTGCGCTCCAAGGTGCGCACCTTTGGTGCACACCGAGGTGCACACCAAAGTGTGCACCGAGGTGAGCACCAAAGTGCACTCCAGGGTGCACACCAAGGCGTGCACCTTTGGTGCGGTCAATGCAAACGAATTCGGAAGTTGGGGTCGATGTCCTAATCGCTGCTGCAGACTACACGTATGAGAATCGGACAAATAGCTTTATATAGGGGAGGTGTTGCGTTTGATGGGTCGACTCCCCTGGTTGTGTGCACTGCACCAACTTCAAAGACCCTGTCTTGTTTAAGAAGTCAAAAGTTGGGGTGGATGTCCTAATCATTGCTGCAGTCTACGCATGTATGAGAATCAGACAAATAGCTTATATAGGGGAGGTGTTGCATTCGGTGGGTTGACTCCCCTGGTTGTGCGCACTGCGCCAACCTCAAAGACCCCGCATAGCAGAAGAAGTCGGAAGTCGGATTTTGGTGAGCACCAAGGCGTGCACCTTTGGTGCGGTCAACGCAGACGAATTCAGAAGTTGGGGTGGATGTCCTAATCGTTGTTGCAGGCTACACATGTATGAGAATCAGACAAATAGCTTATATAGGGGAGGTGTTGGGTTTGATGGGTCAACTCCCTTGGTTGTGCGCATTACGCCAACCTCAAAGACCTTGTTTTCGTTAAGAAGTCAAAAGTTGGGGTCAATGTCCTAATGGCTCCTGCAGGCTACACATGTATGAGAATCGGACAAATAGCTTATATAGGGGAGGTGTTGGGTTTGATGGGTCGACTCCCCTGGTTGTGCGCATTACGTCAACCTCAAAGACCTTGTTTTCGTTAAGAAGTCAAAAGTTGGGGTCGATGTCCTAATTGCTCCTGTAGACTACACATGTATGAGAATCAGACAAATAGCTTATATAGGGGAGGTGTTGGGTTTGATGGGTTGACTCCCCTAGTTGTTCGCATTACACCAACCTCAAAGACCTTGTTTTCGTTTAGAAGCCGAAAGTTGGGGTCGATGTCCTAATTGCTCCTGCAGGCTACGCATGTATGAGAATCAGACAAATAGCTTATATAGGGGAGGTGTTGGGTTTGATGGGTCGACTCCCCTGGTTGTGCGCATTGCGCCAACCTCAAAGACCCTGCATTGCGGATGAAGTCGAAAGTCAGAGTTTGGTGTGCTACAAGGTGTGGTCGAAGGTGCTCACCTAGGTGTGCACCTTTGGAGCACAGGAAAAGTGCCCTCCAAAAGTGCGCACCTTTGGAGTGCACAAAAGTGCCCTCCAAAAGTGCGCACCTTTGGAGCGCAGAAAAGTGCCCTCCAAAAAGTGCCCTCCAAAAGTGCGCACCTTTGGAGCGCAGAAAAGTGCCCTCCAAAAAGTGCCCTCCAAAAGTGCGCACCTTTGGAGCGCAGAAAAGTGCCCTCCAAAAAGTGCCCTCCAAAAGTGCGCACCTTTGGAGCGCAGAAAAGTGCCCTCCAAAAAGTGCCCTCCAAAAGTGCGCACCTTTGGAGCGCAGAAAAGTGCCCTCCAAAAAGTGCCCTCCAAAAGTGCGCACCTTTGGAGCGCAGAAAAGTGCCCTCCAAAAAGTGCCCTCCAAAAGTGCGCACCTTTGGAGCGCAGAAAAGTGCCCTCCAAAAAGTGCCCTCCAAAAGTGCGCACCTTTGGAGCGCAGAAAAGTGCCCTCCAAAAAGTGCCCTCCAAAAGTGCGCACCTTTGGAGCGCAGAAAAGTGCCCTCCAAAAAGTGCCCTCCAAAAGTGCGCACCTTTGGAGCGCAGAAAAGTGCCCTCCAAAAGTGCGCACTTTTGGTGCGCACCAAGGCGCTGGTTCGGTCGTTGCAGGCGAGTTCGGAAGTTGGGGTCGATGTCCTGAGCGGAGGTGCAAACTACACAGGTGTCGGAATCGGACAAATAGCTTATATAGGGGAGGTGTATGCTTCGATGGGTCGACTCCCCAGGTTGAGCGCACCGCGCCAACCTCAAAGACCCTACGGTATGGATGAAGTCGGAAGTTGGGTCCGATGACCGATTCGATTAGTAGGTATGCTCATGAGGTCGGAATTTGGGTCCGATGACCTGCCATGTGCAGGAAGGCGAATGTTGACACTGTGCGTTGCAAGGTGCACACCAAGGCGCTGGTGCGGTCTTTTTAGTCGAGTTCGGAAGTTGGGGTCGATGTCCTGATCGGAGGTGCAAGCTACACAGGTGTGGGAATCGGACAAATAGCTTATATAGGGGAGGTGTATGCTTCGTTGGGTCGACTCCCCGGGTTGAGCGCACCGCGCCAACCTCAAAGACCCTACGGTATGGATGAAGTCGGAAGTTGGGTCCGATGACCGATTCGATATGTAGGCATACTCGCGAGGTCGGAATTTGGGTCCGATGACCTGCCACGTGCAGGAAGGCGAATGTTGGCACTGTGCGTTGCAAGGTGCGCACCAAGGCGCTGGTTCGGTCGTTGGAGGCGAGTTCGGAAGTTGGGGTCGATGTCTTGATCGGAGGTGCAAACTACACAGGTGTGGGAATCGGACAAATAGCTTATATAGGGGAGGTGTATGCTTCGTTGGGTCGACTCCCCGGGTTGAGCGCACCGCGCCAACCTCAAAGACCCTACGGTATGGATGAAGTCGGAAGTTGGGTCCGATGACCGATTCGATATGTAGGCATACTCGCGAGGTCGGAATTTGGGTCCGATGACCTGCCATGTGCAGGAAGGCGAATGTTGGGACTGTGCGTCGCAAGGTGCGCACCAAGGCGCTGGTGCCGTCGTTGCAGTCGAGTTCGGAAGTTGGGGTCGATGTCCTGGTCAGAGGTGCAAACTACACAGGTGTGGGAATCGGACAAATAGCTTATATAGGGGAGGTGTATGCTTCGATGGGTCGACTCCCTGGGTTGAGCGCACCGCGCCAACCTCAAAGACCCTACAGTATGGATGAAGTCGGAAGTTGGGTCCGATGACCGATTCGATACGTAGGCATATTGGCGAGGTCTGAATTTGTGTCCGATGACCTGCCATGCGCAGGAAGGCGGAATTTGGGTCCGATGACCGAGTTGATGGCGTGCCATGCGCAGAAAGGCGGAATTTGGGTCCGATGACCGAGTTGATGTTGATGGCCCGCCATGCACAGGAAGGCGGAATTTGGGTCCGATGACCGATTTGAAGGCGTGCCATACGCAAAAAGGCGGAGTTTGGGTCCGATGACCGAGTTGATATTGATGGCCCGCCATGCGCAGGAAGGCGGAATTTGGGTCCGATGACCTGACATACGCATGGAGTCCGACTCGGGGGCCGATGTTCGATTCGATGACTTGCATTGTGGGTAAAGTCGGAAGTTGTGGTCTTTGACCCGATTCGATGACCAGACTTCGGCTGCTTGAGAATCGGACAAATAACTTATATAGGGGAGGTAGTGTTCTCGAGCATCCTCCCCCCGTGCCCGTTTATGTCGATTGATGCTGGTGCTCGACTGGTTGGAGCGCTCGGATGCAAAAATCTTGCACCAGGATTTATCGATTGTGATGGACACGGCAAGTCTCCTGATTGCTATGCAGGAGCTCATCGTGAATCTCTATGCGGCCTTGGTATGGACTCGACCTGCGGAATGGTTCGGCAATGGTAGTCGCTCCAACACGTCCTTGCAATGGCCACAGAGGTGATTCGACTAGAGCTCCAGTCTAGCTTTTGGGTTGCTTGGCGGACTGGTATAGCCGCGATCGAGTTCCGGCCATGAACGTTTTAGATAGCTCTTGGGCTTTCTGGGACGGAAGTCGGAAGTTTGGGCTGTTGTCCGATTTGATGACCATTCTTCGGATGTGTGAGAATCGGACAAATAACTTATATAGGGGACTGTGTTGTCTCACGCAGCCCCCTCCGTGCCCCTCTATCTCGACCGATGTTGGTGCTTGAAAGGGTTGGGATCGCTCGGATTTATAAACGTGCACCACCATTTGTCGAGTGTGAGGGACGCGGCAGGTCTCCTAAATGCTATGCGGGCGCTCTCTGAGAATCTCTATCCGGCCTCGACACAGACTAGTCTTGCTGAATGGTTTGGCACTGGTAGTCGATCCAACACGTCGTTGTTGTGGCCGCCTAGGCGATTCGATTCGAGCCCCCGTCTAGCTTTTGGGTTGCTTGGCGGATTTTGCCCTATCCGCAAGTGAGCTCGGTCCCTAAACGTTCGAGAAACCCGATTGCTATGCGCCGACTCTCTTTCTTGCGAGCCTCCATCTAGCTTTTGGGTCTCTACGGAACGGAAGTCGGAATCTGGGACCGTTGTTTGATTCGACGAGGCAGACTACGGTTGTGCGAGAATCGGACAAATAACTTATATAGGGGAGGTGTTGACTGGAGCATTCTCCCCCGTGCCCCTCTAACTCGACCAATGCTGGCGCTCGAACGGTGGTAGCGCTCGGATTTTCATTGAGCGCCAGCATTGGTCGATTTAGAGGGGCATGCGAGATTCCCGAATGCTATGCGAGGGCTCTAACGGAAATGTCTATTGGTTTCGGTATGGATGCAATTGTGAGTGGTTCGGCAAAGGTAGTCGTTCCGATGCGTCCATGTCGTGGCCAAATCGATAATTCGATTTGAGCCCTCGTATAGCATTTGGGTCTCTCGATGTGATTCCGCATTCCAGTCCCTTTGGGCACTGCTTGAGCCGCATCCCAGGGGGTTCCCTTCCCAATAATCTGCCTCGCAACCCGATTGCTATGCGGTGAGGCTCCTCGGCCGCCTCGGAACTATCTGTGTATCAGACGCATCGCGGGATAAGGGGTTGGCAACGGTAGTCGCCCCAAGCGCGTCCGATGCTTGGACCATTCCGAGGCGGCCCTGAAGCCTCTTCCGTCTAGCCGTTGGGTCCTTCTCGCCGCATCCCTCGCCTCGCACCCCGATTGCTATGCGGTGAGGCTCCTCGGCCGCCTCGGAACTATCTGTGTATCGGACGCGTCGCGGGATAAGGGGTTGTCACTGGTAGTCGCCCCAAGCGCGTCCGATGCTTGGACCATTCCGAGGCGGCCCTGAAGCCTCTTCCGTCTAGCCGTTGGGTCCTTCTCGCCGCATCCCTCGCCTCGCACCCCGATTGCTATGCGGTGAGGCTCCTCGGCCGCCTCGGAACTATCTGTGTATCGGACGCGTCGCGGGATAAGGGGTTGTCATTGGTAGTCGCCCCAAGCGCGTCCGATGCTTGGACCATTCCGAGGCGGCCCTGAAGCCTCTTCCGTCTAGCCGTTGGGTCCTTCTCGCCGCATCCCTCGCCTCGCACCCCGATTGCTATGCGGTGAGGCTCCTCGGCCGCCTCGGAACTATCTGTGTATCGGACGCGTCGCGGGATAAGGGGTTGTCACTGGTAGTCGCCCCAAGCGCGTCCGATGCTTGGACCATTCCGAGGCGGCCCTGAAGCCTCTTCCGTCTAGCCGTTGGGTCCTTCTCGCCGCATCCCTCGCCTCGCACCCCGATTGCTATGCGGTGAGGCTCCTCGGCCGCCTCGGAACTATCTGTGTATCGGACGCGTCGCGGGATAAGGGGTTGTCACTGGTAGTCGCCCCAAGCGCGTTCGATGCTTGGACCATTCCGAGGCGGCCCTGAAGCCTCTTCCGTCTAGCCGTTGGGTCCTTCTCGCCGCATCCCTCGCCTCGCACCCCGATTGCTATGCGGTGAGGCTCCTCGGCCGCCTTGGAACTATCTGTGTATCGGACGCGTCGCGGGATAAGGGGTTGTCACTGGTAGTCGCCCCAAGCGCGTCCGATGCTTGGACCATTCCGAGGCGGACCCGAAGCCTCTTCCGTCTAGCCGTTGGGTCCTTCTCGCCGCATCCTTCGCCTCGCACCCCGATTGCTATGCGGTGAGGCTCCTCGGCCGCCTCGGAACTATCTGTGTATCGGACGCGTCGCGGGATAAGGGGTTGTCACTGGTAGTCGCCCCAAGCGCGTCCGATGCTTGGACCATTCCGAGGCGGACCCGAAGCCTCTTCCGTCTAGCCGTTGGGTCCTTCTCGCCGCATCCCTCGCCTCGCACCCCGATTGCTATGCGGTGAGGCTCCTCGGCCGCCTTGGAACTATCTGTGTATCGGACGCGTCGCGGGATAAGGGGTTGTCACTGGTAGTCGCCCCAAGCGCGTCCGATGCTTGGACCATTCCGAGGCGGACCCGAAGCCTCTTCCGTCTAGCCGTTGGGTCCTTCTCGCCGCATCCCTCGCCTCGCACCCCGATTGCTATGCGGTGAGGCTCCTCGGCCGCCTTGGAACTATCTGTGTATCGGACGCGTCGCGGGATAAGGGGTTGTCACTGGTAGTCGCCCCAAGCGCGTCCGATGCTTGGACCATTCCGAGGCGGACCCGAAGCCTCTTCCGTCTAGCCGTTGGGTCCTTCTCGCCGCATCCCTCGCCTCGCACCCCGATTGCTATGCGGTGAGGCTCCTCGGCCGCCTTGGAACTATCTGTGTATCGGACGCGTCGCGGGATAAGGGGTTGTCACTGGTAGTCGCCCCAAGCGCGTCCGATGCTTGGACCATTCCGAGGCGGCCCCGAAGCCTCTTCCGTCTAGCCGTTGGGTCCTTCTCGCCGCATCCCTCGCCTCGCACCCCGATTGCTATGCGGTGAGGCTCCTCGGCCGCCTTGGAACTATCTGTGTATCGGACGCGTCGCGGGATAAGGGGTTGTCACTGGTAGTCGCCCCAAGCGCGTCCGATGCTTGGACCATTCCGAGGCGGCCCCGAAGCCTCTTCCGTGTAGCCGTTGGGTCCTTCTCGCCGCATCCCTCGCCTCGCACCCCGATTGCTATGCGGTGAGGCTCCTCGGCCGCCTTGGAACTATCTGTGTATCGGACGCGTCGCGGGATAAGGGGTTGTCACTGGTAGTCGCCCCAAGCGCGTCCGATGCTTGGACCATTCCGAGGCGGACCTGAAGCCTCTTCCCTCTAGCCGTTGGGGCTTTCTCGCCGCATCCCTCGCCTCGCACCCTGATTGCTATGCTGTGAGGCTCCTCGGCCGCCTTGGAACTATCTGTGTATCGGACGCATCGCGGGATAAGGGGTTGGCAGTGGTAGTCGCCCCAAGCGCATCCGATGCTTGGACCATTCCGAGGCGGCCCTGCAGCCTCTTCCGTCTAGCCGTTGGGGCCATCTCGCCGCATCCCCCACCTCGCACCACGATTGCTATGCGGTGAGGCTCCTTGGCCGCCTCGGAACTATCTGTGTATCGGACGCATCGCGGGATAAGGGGTTGTCACTGGTAGTCGCCCCAAGCGCGTCCGATGCTTGGACTATTCCGAGGCGGCCCTGCAGCCTCTTCCGTCTAGCCGTTGGGGCCATCTCGCTGCATCCCCCACCTCCTCGGCCGCCTCGGAACTATCTGTGTATCGGACGCATCGCGGGATAAGGGGTTGGCAGTGGTAGTCGCCCCAAGCGCGTCCGATGCTTGGACTATTCCGAGGCAGCCCTGCAGCCTCTTCCGTCTAGCCTTTGGGGCCATCTCGCCGCATCCCTCGCCTCGCACCCCGATTGCTATGCGGTGAGGCTCCTCGGCCGCCTGGGAACTATCTTCGTATCGGACGCATCGCGGGATAAGGGGTTGTCACTGGTAGTCGCCCCAAGCGCGTCCGATGCTTGGACTATTCCGAGGCGGCCCTGTGGCCTCTTCCGTCTAGCCGTTGGGGCCATCTCGCCGCATCCCCCACCTCGCACCCCGATTGCTATGCGGTGAGGCTCTTCGGCCGCCTTGGAACTATCTTCGTATCGGACGCATCGCGGGATAAGGGGTTGTCACTGGTAGTGGCCCCAAGCGCGTCCGATGCTTGGACTATTCCGAGGCGGCCCTGCAGCCTCTTCCGTCTAGCCGTTGGGGCCATCTCGCCGCATCCCCCACCTCGCACCCCGATTGCTATGCGGTGAGGCTCCTCGGCCGCCTTGGAACTATCTTCGTATCGGACGCATCGCGGGATAAGGGGTTGTCACTGGTAGTCGCCCCAAGCGCGTCCGATGCTTGGACTATTCCGACGCGGCCCTGTGGCCTCTTCCGTCTAGCCGTTGGGGCCATCTCGCCGCATCCCCCACCTCGCACCCCGATTGCTATGCGGTGAGGCTCCTCGGCCGCCTTGGAACCATCTTCGTATCGGACGCATCGCGGGATAGGGGGCTGTCACTGGTAGTCGCCCCAAGCGTGTCCGATGCTTGGACCATTCCTAGGCGGCCCTGAAGCCTCTTCCGTCTAGCCGTTGGGGCCTTCCCGCCCCATCCCTCGCCTCGCACCCCCGATTGCTATGCGGTGAGGCTCCTCGGCCGCCTTGGAACCATCTGTGTATCGGACGCATCGCGGGATAAGGGGTTGGCACTGGCAGTCGCCCCAAGCGCGTCCGATGCTTGGACCATTCCGAGGTGGCCCTGAAGCCTCTTCCGTCTAGCCGTTGGGGCCTTCCCGCCCCATCCCTCGCCTCGCACCCCGATTGATATGCGGTGAGGCTCCTCGGCCGCCTTGGAACTATCTGTGTATCGGACGCATCGCGGGATAAGGGGTTGGCACTGGTAGTCGTCCCAATCGCATCCGATGCTTGGACCATTCCGAGGCGGCCCTGCAGCCTCTTCCGTTTAGCCGTCGGGGCCTTCCCGCCGCATCCCTCGCCTCGCATCCCGATTCCTATGCGGTGAGTCTTCTCGGCCGCCGCGGAACTATACCTGTTATTGCTACTGCATCCTTCGGCTGGTAACCTCCTCTGCCGCCTTGGAACGTTCTCTTTGTCGGACGCGTCGCGGGATAAGGGGTTGGCACTGGTAGTCGCCCCAAGCGCGCCCGATGCATAGACCGCTCCGAGTCGACCTTGCTTTCAGCCTCTCACATGCATAGACCTCTCTGAGTCGACCCTGCAGCCTCTCACGTTTAGCCTTTGGAATCTCGCCTCACAACATGATTGCTATCCTTGATGCATCCCTTGCCTCGAGCCCTGATTGCTTTCTTGGCTGCATCCCTCCTCTCCTCACAGCCCGGTTGTCATCACTGCTTCATCCGTCGCTTCATGCATTCTGGCTGCTGGGCCCTTCCCACCGCACACCTCGATTGCTATCTCTTCTGCATCACACACCCCGATTGCTATCTCTGCTACATCCCTCGGCTCTCACTTCTGCATCCTTCGCCTCACACCTCGATTGCTATCAATGCTGCATCCGTAACCTCACACCCCGATTGCTATGCGGGGAGGCTCCTTGGCCGCCTTGGAAATTTCTGTGTGTCGGACGCACCGCGGGATAAGGGGTTGGCACTGGTAGTCGCCCCAAGTGCGCCCGATTCTTAGACCGCTTCGAGGTGACCTCGTAGCCTCTTTCGTCCAGGCTTCCTGCCTTCAACGCCCTTTTTACACCTCGATTGCTATGCGCGGGCTCGTTGGCGTCTATCACCTCTCTGCGAAGAGTGGCACGATGATTGTTGGGGTAAATCGTAGCAGTCCGATCTCTGGCCTTGGGCCATTGTGAGGGCTGATCGATTTCCTGTGCGCATCTCGTGTTCGCCCAGTAACAGACTCGACGACTTGTAATCGGTCTTGTTCCCGATTGTTCCTGGAGGTAGTCTTCGGAACTCTTGGATTTGACCTGTCACTCGAACTGTCCTCTTCCGAGGATGCTTGTGTGTGTGTGCTTGTGCCATTTCCTTGGCGGTATTAACGAGATATTAAAGAGCGGAGTGAGCGCCTCGCCCAGCTATGTTTGGGGCTCTCACTCCCTTACCCGGTGTGCGACCGCTTTGCACGTAGGTTGCGGAGCATCGCGACTCTTTCGATGTTTGGCGGTTGTCTTCCGGTGATGCGTTGGTCCCGAAGTGCACGTTACTAGCATTTCTGCCATTGTTCTCGATCTTTGGCACGTTCCTTCGTTGCAATTGGATATATATCTCCGTTTATACGCGCAGGCTTCTCCCGCCTATTCAGCGCTGTCCCACTCTCAGCACTCTCGTGGTCTCCTTGGCTTCTCTCTCCCGTGAGCGAGCTCTCTTCTCGAGTCTTTTCCATGTCCCATGGAGGTTGCCTTGCGAAATTCGGGCACACAAACGTGACCGGATAAGAGCGGAATTGCCTATGAGGAGAAGCTCACCTTAGGGAGCAGCAATGCCGAGTGTTTCGACAGAGGGTAGAGGGGGCGTTGTTTGGGCGGTTGCACA
>NW_026729046.1:0-20000 GCF_030272615.1 Cryptomeria japonica | reverse complement strand
TGCCACCCTGGCGCGCACGAAGTCGGAAGTAGGGTTAATTGCCCGGGTGCGCACCTTTGCCAGGGTGGGCACCTTACCTGGGCTGCGCACCAGGGCGGGCTCAAGATGGCACGCGCGTTCCGTTTTTTTCACTATCTTTCAAAACGGAAATTTTAAAATCTCCTTTTTTTTTTGCCTTTTCTGGAAATTAGTGAAGGCAGCGCATCAAAGGTGCGCACCTCGCTGCCCACCTTGGTGTGCTCTGAGGTGCGCACCCGGGAGCGCTACGAAGTGTGCTCCAAGGTGCGGCGTGCACGTTGTCGGAGCCCGGTTTGCCCCGGGTGCGCACCTCGCCTGCACCTTGGCCGGGGTGGGCACCTTGGCTGGGTTTGCCCAGGGTGCGCTCCGAAGCGGGGTTACTGGAGCGCCCCCTCTTTTTTTGTCAGAGCGTTTGGTGGGGTTTCTCGCATTGGCTCTTCCCAGGCCCGGTTGTTGGGTGCGCTCCCACCCTGGCGCGCGCGAAGTTGGAAGTTGGGTTAATTGCCCGGGCGCGCACCTTCGCCAGGGTGGGCACCTTGGTGCGCACACCTTGGCTGGGCTGCGCACCAGGGCGGGCTCAAGATGGCACCAGCATTCCCTTTTTCTCACTATCTTTCAAAACGGAAATTTTAAAATCTCGTTTTTTTTTTGCCTTTTATGGAAATTAGTGAAGGCATCGCATCAAAGGTGCGCACCTCGCTGCCCACCTTGGTGTGCTCCGAGGTGCCCACCACGGTGCGCAACGCCGGTGCGAACCCGGGAGCGCCCCGATGTGTGCTCCAAGGTGCGGCGTGCACGAAGTCGGACCCCGGTTTGCCCCGGGTGCGCACCTCGCGTGCACCTTGGTGCGCACACCTTGGCTGGGTTGCGCGGCCTGGTGGGCACCATGGTGCGCACCAAGGAGCGCTCCGAAGTGTGCTCCAAGGTGCGGCGTGCACGAAGTCGGAGCCCGGTTTGCCCCGGGTACGCACCTCGCGTGCACCTTCGCCGGGGTGGGCACCTCGGCTGGGTTGCGCGCCCTGGTGCGCACCAAGGAGCGCTCCGAAGTGTGCTCCAAGGTGCGGCGTGCACGAAGTCGGAGCCCGGTTTGCCCCGGGTGCGCACCTCGCGTGCACCTTCGGCGGGGTTGCGCGCCCTGGTGGGCACCATGGTGCGCACCAAGGAGCGCTCCGAAGTGTGCTCCAAGGTGCGGCGTGCACGAAGTCGGAGCCCGGTTTGCCCCGGGTGCGCACCTCGCGTGCACCTTCGGCGGGGTTGCGCGCCCTGGTGGGCACCATGGTGCGCACCAAGGAGCGCTCCGAAGTGTGCTCCAAGGTGCGGCGTGCACGAAGTCGGAGCCCGGTTTGCCCCGGGTGCGCACCTCGCGTGCACCTTCGCCGCGGTGGGCACCATGGCGTGCACGAAGTCGGAGCCCGGTTTGCCCCGGGTGCGCACCTCGCATGCACCTTCGCCGGGGTGGGCACCTCGGCTGGGTTGCGCGCCCTGGTGCGCACCAAGGAGCGCTCCGAAGTGTGCTCCAAGGTGCGGCGTGCACGAAGTCGGAGCCCGGTTTGCCCCGGGTGCGCACCTCGCGTGCACCTTCGCCAGGGTGGGCACCTCGGTGCGCACACCTTCTCAATGTTTTCTTGCCTTTTCTGGAAATTGGTGAAGGCAGCGCATCAAAGGTGCGCACCTCGGTGTGCTCCGAGGTGCGAACCCGAGAGCGCTCCGAGGTGCCCACGAAGTCGAAAGTCGGGTTAATTGCATTGTTTTCCCCGGGTGCGCTCCGAGGTGCGCAACATCGGCGCGCACCAAGGAGGGCTCCGAAGTGTGCTCCAAGGTGCGCACGATGGCGTGCACCTCTGGTGCGCACGATTCGGAGCTCGGTTTGACCGGGGTGCGCACACCTTGGCTGGGTTGCGCACCTTTTGTGCGCTCCAAGGTGCGCACGAAGTCGGAGCTCGGTTTGCCCCGGGTGCGCACCTTCGCCAGGGTGCGCACCTTGATGCGCACGCCTTGGCTGGGCTGCGCACCTTGGTGGGCGCCATGGTGCGCACCTTTCGTGCGCTCCAAGGTGCGCACGAAGTCGGAGCTCGGTTTGCCCCGGGTGCGCACCTTGGTGGGCGCCATGGTGCACTCCGAGGTGCCCAAGATTGGTGCGCACCAAGGAGCGCTCCGAAGTGCGCTCCAAGGTGCGCGCGAAGTCGAAAGTTGGGTTAATTGTCCGGTTTGCCTCGGGTGCGCACCTTGCGTGCACCTTCGCCAGGGTGGGCGCCTTGGTGCGCACACCTTGGCTGGGCTGCGCACACCTTGGCACCCGCGTTTCCTTCATTTTAAATTTTTTTTTTTTACAATCTCTCAAGTGGGAAATTCTATAATCTCAACTTTTTTTGCCTTTTCAGGAAACTTTTGAATGGAGCGCATCATTGGTGCGCTCCGAAGTGTGCTCCAAAGCTCTCTCCAGCTGCGTGCACCTGCCCCGGCCGCGCACCCGGCCCCGCCCAGCTTCGCTCACCTGTCCCGGGCGTCTGGTGCGGAACCTTAGAGTAAGAAACATCACCGTGCACCTTGGCCAACGTGCGCGACTCGACCGAGCGCGCACTGGCCGAGGTGCACACCGATTTCACCTGGGTGCGCGCGCAGCACCTCGGGCGCACCGGGGTGCGCGCACAACGCCCGGGTTGCACCGTGGCCTGTGTGCTCGGGGCGCCTCGGGTGCGCGCTCGGTGTCGCCCCCGCGCGCGCGGTAGTGCGGGCAGCGCACCCCGGCCCGGCCCGGCCCCGACGAGAACGCAAACGGGCAAAAGGTTTATTCAAATAGCATTGCGATGCCCGGCGAAAAACTAAAAAAGGGTGCAACACCGGGACTTCCCGGGAGGTCACCCATCCCAGTACTACTCCGGCCCAAGCGCGCTTAACTGCGGAGTTCTGATGGGATCCGGTGCACTAACGCTGGTATGATCGCACCCGTTATGAGCTTGTCGCAGTGTGTACTTAGCAAACCGCGACCCACGTGCGAATCCACCCCGGCCACCCACCCCCGTCGAGGTGCACACCCTCCCTCGCGAAGTGCGCCCCGTTCGCCAAGTGTGAGCCCTGCCCGGGTGCGCGCACCTTGCTAGGGCGTCGGGTGTGCACCCGGCCCGGCCTACGTGCGTGCACCTGTAGGGGGCGTCGTGTGCGTGCAGTGTCCCGTCTGCAACGCGGTGCCCACACACCACCTCGGGCGCAACGACCTGCGCTCACATGTGGGCCGAGTGCACCTTGGTGCATGTTCGGGGCGCCTCGGGTGCACGCTCGATCTTGCCCCGGTGCACCAAGGCGCTCGGTTTGCCCCGGGTGCGCACTTGGTGCAAGGTGGGCACCCAAAATAGGGATCAAGCACCAAAACACAAGTTTCGGGATGCAAAATGGGACCCAAGGACCACAAATGCGTTCCAAGACCCATGATGGGTCCACGAGAACAAAAATGTGTTCCGAGACTTAATAAACAAATATTGGGTTTTAGGAGAAGAAACATGCTCTGATGCCCAAAACGAGAATCGACCCCGAAAAGGCCACAGGCCAAAAGTGGGATGCGAGACAAAAAAAAATGGGACCCGAGGACCAAAATTGGGTTCCCAGGTCGAAGACAGGGCAACCGGACAAGAAACGACCTCTAAGGCTCGAAATGAGTCCCGACGACTAAAACTTGACAAGAAGCACCCATCAGGCACCCAACTCGACACCCATGGGATGCCGACCCACCCGGGCTTCCACCTAGCACACCTTGGCACCCACCCACCCTCGCACCCAACCTCGCACCCAACTTAGCACCTTTGAACCCACATTGGCACTCACCCTGACCCTGGCACCTTGGAACCCACATTGGCACTCACCTTGACCCTGGCACCCACCTTTGCACTCACCTTGGGACCCACCCTGGCTCCCACCTCGGCACCCACCCAGACACCCACCTTGGTTCCTTGGCACCCACCTTGGATCCTTGGCACCCACCCCGACACCCACCTTGGCACGCAACTTGGCTACTTGCCACCCACCTTGGCTCCTTGACGCCCACCCCGACAACCACCCCGTGACCTACCCTGGCTAGGGTTGGTGCACACCCACCCTGGTGCCCACCTTGGCACCCACCCTATGACCCACCTTGGCACGCACCTTAGTACCCACCCCGTTACCCACCCTAGGACCCACCCCGTGACCCACCTTGGCCAGGGTGGGTGCCTTGGTGCGCACAACTTGCCTGGGCTGCACACCAGGGCGGGCTCAAGATGGCACCCGCGTTCCGTTTTTTTCACTATCTTTCAAAACGGAAATTTTAAAATCTCATTTTTTTCTTTTTTTTGCCTTTTCTGGAAATTAGTGAAGGCAGCGCATCAAAGGTGCGCAATGCTGGTGCGAACCCGGGAGCGCTCCGATGTGTGCTCCAAGGTGCGGCGTGCACGAAGTCCGAGCCCGGTTTGCCCCGGGTGCGCACCTCGCGTGCACCTTCGCCGGGGTGAGCACCTTGGCTGGGTTGCGCGCCCTGGTGCGTACCAAGGAGCGCTCTGAAGTGTGCTCCAAGGTGCGGCGTGCACGAAGTCGGAGCCCGGTTTGCCCCGGGTGTGCACCTCGGGTGCGCACCTCGCGTGCACCTTCGCTGCGGTGGGCACCTTGGCTGGGTTGCGCGCCTTGGTGGGCACCATGCAGTGCACGAAGTCGGAGCCCGGTTTGCCCCGGGCGCGCACCTCCGCCAGGGTGGGCACCTTGGTGCGCACAACTTGCCTGGGCTGCGCATCAGGAAGGGCTCAAGATGGCACCCGCGTTCCGTTTTTTTCACTATCTTTCAGAACGGAAATTTTAAAATATCGTTTTTTTTTGCCTTTTCTGGAAATTAGTGAAGGCAGCGCATCAAAGGTGCGCAACGCTGGTGCGAACCTGGGAGCGCTCCGATGTGTGCTCCAAGGTGCGGCGTGCACGAAGTCGGAGCCCGGTTTGCCTCGGGTGCGCCCTGGTGGGCACCATGGTGCGCACCAAGGAGCGCTCCGAAGTGTGCTCCAAGGTGCGGCCTGCACGAAGTCGGAGCCCGGTTTGCCCCGGGTGTGCACCTCGGGTGGGCACCTTGGTGCGCATGCCTTGCCTGGGCTGCGCACCAGGGCGGGCTCAAGATGGCACCCGCGTTCCTTTTTTTTCACTATCTTTCAAAACGGAAATTTTAAAATCTCATTTTTTTTTGCCTTTTTCTGGAAATTAGTGAAGGCAGCGCATCAAAGGTGCGCACCTCGCTGCCCACCACGGTGCGCAACGCCGGTGGGCACCCGGGAGTGCTTCGAAGTGTGCTCCAAGGTGCTGCGTGCACGTTGTCGGAGCCCGGTTTGCCCCGGGTGCGCACCTCGCGTGCACCTTCGTCGGGGTGGGCACCTTGGCTTGGTTTGCCCCGGCTGCGCTCCGAAGCGGGGTTATTGGAGCGCCGCCTCTTTTTTTGTCGGAGCGTTTGGTGGGGTTTCTCGCATTGGCTCTTCCGAGGCCCGGTTGCCACCCTGGCGCGCACGAAGTCGGAAGTAGGGTTAATTGCCCGGGTGCGCACCTTTGCCAGGGTGGCACCTTACCTGGGCTGCGCACCAGGGCGGGCTCAAGATGGCACGCGCGTTCCGTTTTTTTCACTATCTTTCAAAACGGAAATTTTAAAATCTCCTTTTTTTTTTGCCTTTTCTGGAAATTAGTGAAGGCAGCGCATCAAAGGTGCGCACCTCGCTGCCCACCTTGGTGTGCTCTGAGGTGCGCACCCGGGAGCGCTACGAAGTGTGCTCCAAGGTGCGGCGTGCACGTTGTCGGAGCCCGGTTTGCCCCGGGTGCGCACCTCGCCTGCACCTTGGCCGGGGTGGGCACCTTGGCTGGGTTTGCCCAGGGTGCGCTCCGAAGCGGGGTTACTGGAGCGCCCCCTCTTTTTTTGTCAGAGAGTTTGGTGGGGTTTCTCGCATTGGCTCTTCCCAGGCCCGGTTGTTGGGTGCGCTCCCACCCTGGCGCGCGCGAAGTTGGAAGTTGGGTTAATTGCCCGGGCGCGCACCTTCGCCAGGGTGGGCACCTTGGTGCGCAAACCTTGGCTGGGCTGCGCACCAGGGCGGGCTCAAGATGGCACCAGCATTCCCTTTTTCTCACTATCTTTCAAAACGGAAATTTTAAAATCTCGTTTTTTTTTTGCCTTTTATGGAAATTAGTGAAGGCATCGCATCAAAGGTGCGCACCTCGCTGCCCACCTTGGTGTGCTCCGAGGTGCCCACCACGGTGCGCAACGCCGGTGCGAACCCGGGAGCGCCCCGATGTGTGCTCCAAGGTGCGGCGTGCACGAAGTCGGACCCCGGTTTGCCCCGGGTGCGCACCTCGCGTGCACCTTGGTGCGCACACCTTGGCTGGGTTGCGCGGCCTGGTGGGCACCATGGTGCGCACCAAGGAGCGCTCCGAAGTGTGCTCCAAGGTGCGGCGTGCACGAAGTCGGAGCCCGGTTTGCCCCGGGTGCGCACCTTCGCCGCGGTGGGCACCATGGCGTGCACGAAGTCGGAGCCCGGTTTGCCCCGGGTGCGCACCTCGCGTGCACCTTCGCCGGGGTGGGCACCTCGGCTGGGTTGCGCGCCCTGGTGCGCACCAAGGAGCGCTCTGAAGTGTGCTCCAAGGTGCGGCGTGCACGAAGTCGGAGCCCGGTTTGCCCCGGGTGTGCACCTCGGGTGCGCACCTCGCGTGCACCTTCGCTGCGGTGGGCACCTTGGCTGGGTTGCGCGCCTTGGTGGGCACCATGCAGTGCACGAAGTCGGAGCCCGGATTGCCCCGGGCGCGCACCTCCGCCAGGGTGGGCACCTTGGTGCGCACAACTTGCCTGGGCTGCGCACCAGGAAGGGCTCAAGATGGCACCCGCGTTCCGTTTTTTTCACTATCTTTCAGAACGGAAATTTTAAAATCTCGTTTTTTTTTGCCTTTTCTGGAAATTAGTGAAGGCAGCGCATCAAAGGTGCGCAACGCTGGTGCGAACCTGGGAGCGCTCCGATGTGTGCTCCAAGGTGCGGCGTGCACGAAGTCGGACCCCGGTTTGCCCCGGGTGCGCACCTCGCGTGCACCTTGGTGCGCACACCTTGGCTGGGTTGCGCGCCCTGGTGGGCACCATGGTGCGCACCAAGGAGCGCTCCGAAGTGTGCTCCAAGGTGCGGCGTGCACGAAGTCGGAGCCCGGTTTGCCCCGGGTGCGCACCTCGCGTGCACCTTCGCCGCGGTGGGCACCATGGCGTGCACGAAGTCGGAGCCCGGTTTGCCCCGGGTGCGCACCTCGCGTGCACCTTCGCCGGGGTGGGCACCTTGGTGTGCAGACCTTGGCTGGGTTGCGCGCCCTGGTGGGCACCATGGTGCGCACCAAGGAGCGCTCCGAAGTGTGCTCCAAGGTGCGGCCTGCACGAAGTCGGAGCCCGGTTTGCCCCGGGTGTGCACCTCGGGTGGGCACCTTGGTGCGCATGCCTTGCCTGGGCTGCGCACCAGGGCGGGCTCAAGATGGCACCCGCGTTCCTTTTTTTTCACTATCTTTCAAAACGGAAATTTTAAAATCTCATTTTTTTTTGCCTTTTTCTGGAAATTAGTGAAGGCAGCGCATCAAAGGTGCGCACCTCGCTGCCCACCACGGTGCGCAACGCCGGTGGGCACCCGGGAGTGCTTCGAAGTGTGCTCCAAGGTGCTGCGTGCACGTTGTCGGAGCCCGGTTTGCCCCGGGTGCGCACCTCGCGTGCACCTTCGTCGGGGTGGGCACCTTGGCTGGGTTTGCCCCGGCTGCGCTCCGAAGCGGGGTTATTGGAGCGCCGCCTCTTTTTTTGTCGGAGCGTTTGGTGGGGTTTCTCGCATTGGCTCTTCCGAGGCCCGGTTGCCACCCTGGCGCGCACGAAGTCGGAAGTAGGGTTAATTGCCCGGGTGCGCACCTTTGCCAGGGTGGGCACCTTACCTGGGCTGCGCACCAGGGCGGGCTCAAGATGGCACGCGCGTTCCGTTTTTTTCACTATCTTTCAAAACGGAAATTTTAAAATCTCCTTTTTTTTTTGCCTTTTCTGGAAATTAGTGAAGGCAGCGCATCAAAGGTGCGCACCTCGCTGCCCACCTTGGTGTGCTCTGAGGTGCGCACCCGGGAGCGCTACGAAGTGTGCTCCAAGGTGCGGCGTGCACGTTGTCGGAGCCCGGTTTGCCCCGGGTGCGCACCTCGCCTGCACCTTGGCCGGGGTGGGCACCTTGGCTGGGTTTGCCCAGGGTGCGCTCCGAAGCGGGGTTACTGGAGCGCCCCCTCTTTTTTTGTCAGAGCGTTTGGTGGGGTTTCTCGCATTGGCTCTTCCCAGGCCCGGTTGTTGGGTGCGCTCCCACCCTGGCGCGCGCGAAGTTGGAAGTTGGATTAATTGCCCGGGCGCGCACCTTCGCCAGGGTGGGCACCTTGGTGCGCACACCTTGGCTGGGCTGCGCACCAGGGCGGGCTCAAGATGGCACCAGCATTCCCTTTTTCTCACTATCTTTCAAAACGGAAATTTTAAAATCTCGTTTTTTTTTTGCCTTTTATGGAAATTAGTGAAGGCATCGCATCAAAGGTGCGCACCTCGCTGCCCACCTTGGTGTGCTCCGAGGTGCCCACCACGGTGCGCAACGCCGGTGCGAACCCGGGAGCGCCCCGATGTGTGCTCCAAGGTGCGGCGTGCACGAAGTCGGACCCCGGTTTGCCCCGGGTGCGCACCTCGCGTGCACCTTGGTGCGCACACCTTGGCTGGGTTGCGCGGCCTGGTGGGCACCATGGTGCGCACCAAGGAGCGCTCCGAAGTGTGCTCCAAGGTGCGGCGTGCACGAAGTCGGAGCCCGGTTTGCCCCGGGTACGCACCTCGCGTGCACCTTCGCCGGGGTGGGCACCTCGGCTGGGTTGCGCGCCCTGGTGCGCACCAAGGAGCGCTCCGAAGTGTGCTCCAAGGTGCGGCGTGCACGAAGTCGGAGCCCGGTTTGCCCCGGGTGCGCACCTTCGCCGCGGTGCGCACCATGGCGTGCACGAAGTCGGAGCCCGGTTTGCCCCGGGTGCGCACCTCGCGTGCACCTTCGGCGGGGTTGCGCGCCCTGGTGGGCACCATGGTGCGCACCAAGGAGCGCTCCGAAGTGTGCTCCAAGGTGCGGCGTGCACGAAGTCGGAGCCCGGTTTGCCCCGGGTGCGCACCTCGCGTGCACCTTCGGCGGGGTTGCGCGCCCTGGTGGGCACCATGGTGCGCACCAAGGAGCGCTCCGAAGTGTGCTCCAAGGTGCGGCGTGCACGAAGTCGGAGCCCGGTTTGCCCCGGGTGCGCACCTCGCGTGCACCTTCGCCGCGGTGGGCACCATGGCGTGCACGAAGTCGGAGCCCGGTTTGCCCCGGGTGCGCACCTCGCGTGCACCTTCGCCGGGGTGGGCACCTCGGCTGGGTTGCGCGCCCTGGTGCGCACCAAGGAGCGCTCCGAAGTGTGCTCCAAGGTGCGGCGTGCACGAAGTCGGAGCCCGGTTTGCCCCGGGTGCGCACCTCGCGTGCACCTTCGCCAGGGTGGGCACCTCGGTGCGCACACCTTCTCAATGTTTTCTTGCCTTTTCTGGAAATTGGTGAAGGCAGCGCATCAAAGGTGCGCACCTCGGTGTGCTCCGAGGTGCGAACCCGAGAGCGCTCCGAGGTGCCCACGAAGTCGAAAGTCGGGTTAATTGCATTGTTTTCCCCGGGTGCGCTCCGAGGTGCGCAACATCGGCGCGCACCAAGGAGGGCTCCGAAGTGTGCTCCAAGGTGCGCACGATGGCGTGCACCTCTGGTGCGCACGATTCGGAGCTCGGTTTGACCGGGGTGCGCACACCTTGGCTGGGTTGCGCACCTTTTGTGCGCTCCAAGGTGCGCACGAAGTCGGAGCTCGGTTTGCCCCGGGTGCGCACCTTCGCCAGGGTGCGCACCTTGATGCGCACGCCTTGGCTGGGCTGCGCACCTTGGTGGGCGCCATGGTGCGCACCTTTCGTGCGCTCCAAGGTGCGCACGAAGTCGGAGCTCGGTTTGCCCCGGGTGCGCACCTTGGTGGGCGCCATGGTGCACTCCGAGGTGCCCAAGATTGGTGCGCACCAAGGAGCGCTCCGAAGTGCGCTCCAAGGTGCGCGCGAAGTCGAAAGTTGGGTTAATTGTCCGGTTTGCCTCGGGTGCGCACCTTGCGTGCACCTTCGCCAGGGTGGGCGCCTTGGTGCGCACACCTTGGCTGGGCTGCGCACACCTTGGCACCCGCGTTTCCTTCATTTTAAATTTTTTTTTTTTACAATCTCTCAAGTGGGAAATTCTATAATCTCAACTTTTTTTGCCTTTTCAGGAAACTTTTGAATGGAGCGCATCATTGGTGCGCTCCGAAGTGTGCTCCAAAGCTCTCTCCAGCTGCGTGCACCTGCCCCGGCCGCGCACCCGGCCCCGCCCAGCTTCGCTCACCTGTCCCGGGCGTCTGGTGCGGAACCTTAGAGTAAGAAACATCACCGTGCACCTTGGCCAACGTGCGCGACTCGACCGAGCGCGCACTGGCCGAGGTGCACACCGATTTCACCTGGGTGCGCGCGCAGCACCTCGGGCGCACCGGGGTGCGCGCACAACGCCCGGGTTGCACCGTGGCCT
Organism: Cryptomeria japonica; assembly: GCF_030272615.1. Taxonomy (NCBI): domain Eukaryota; kingdom Viridiplantae; phylum Streptophyta; class Pinopsida; order Cupressales; family Cupressaceae; genus Cryptomeria; species Cryptomeria japonica. The sequence continues at coordinate 9,372 of NW_026729046.1, read as the reverse complement.
GTGTGCTCGGGGTGCCTCGGGTGCGCGCTCGGTGTCGCCCCCGCGCGCGCGGTAGTGCGGGCAGCGCACCCCGGCCCGGCCCGGCCCCGACGAGAACGCAAACGGGCAAAAGGTTTATTCAAATAGCATTGCGACGCCCGGCGAAAAACTAAAAAAGGGTGCAACACCGGGACTTCCCGGGAGGTCACCCATCCCAGTACTACTCCGGCCCAAGCGCGCTTAACTGCGGAGTTCTGATGGGATCCGGTGCACTAATGCTGGTATGATCGCACCCGTTATGAGCTTGTCGCAGTGTGTACTTAGCAAACCGCGACCCACGTGCGAATCCACCCCGGCCACCCACCCCCGTCGAGGTGCACACCCTCCCTCGCGAAGTGCGCCCCGTTCGCCAAGTGTGAGCCCTGCCCGGGTGCGCGCACCTTGCTAGGGCGTCGGGTGTGCACCCGGCCCGGCCTACGTGCGTGCACCTGGAGGGGGCGTCGTGTGCGTGCAGTGTCCCGTCTGCAACGCGGTGCCCACACACCACCTCGGGCGCAACGACCTGCGCTCACATGTGGGCCGAGTGCACCTTGGTGCATGTTCGGGGCGCCTCGGGTGCACGCTCGATCTTGCCCCGGTGCACCAAGGCGCTCGGTTTGCCCCGGGTGCGCACTTGGTGCAAGGTGGGCACCCAAAATAGGGATCAAGCACCAAAACACAAGTTTCGGGATGCAAAATGGGACCCAAGGACCACAAATGCGTTCCAAGACCCATGATGGGTCCACGAGAACAAAAATGTGTTCCGAGACTTAATAAACAAATATTGGGTTTTAGGAGAAGAAACATGCTCTGATGCCCAAAACGAGAATCGACCCCGAAAAGGCCACAGGCCAAAAGTGGGATGCGAGACAAAAAAAAATGGGACCCGAGGACCAAAATTGGGTTCCCAGGTCGAAGACAGGGCAACCGGACAAGAAACGACCTCTAAGGCTCGAAATGAGTCCCGACGACTAAAACTTGACAAGAAGCACCCATCAGGCACCCAACTCGACACCCATGGGATGCCGACCCACCCGGGCTTCCACCTAGCACACCTTGGCACCCACCCACCCTCGCACCCAACCTCGCACCCAACTTAGCACCTTTGAACCCACATTGGCACTCACCCTGACCCTGGCACCTTGGAACCCACATTGGCACTCACCTTGACCCTGGCACCCACCTTTGCACTCACCTTGGGACCCACCCTGGCTCCCACCTCGGCACCCACCCAGACACCCACCTTGGTTCCTTGGCACCCACCTTGGATCCTTGGCACCCACCCCGACACCCACCTTGGCACGCAACTTGGCTACTTGCCACCCACCTTGGCTCCTTGACGCCCACCCCGACAACCACCCCGTGACCTACCCTGGCTAGGGTTGGTGCACACCCACCCTGGTGCCCACCTTGGCACCCACCCTATGACCCACCTTGGCACGCACCTTAGTACCCACCCCGTTACCCACCCTAGGACCCACCCCGTGACCCACCTTGGCCAGGGTGGGTGCACCCACCCTGGTGCCCACCTTGGCACCCACCCATCCTAGCACCCAGCCTGTGACCGGGCTTGGAACCCAACCTTGCACCCGCACCCGTCTTGGCCAGTGTGGGTGCGCACCCATCCTGGCACCCACGTTGTGACACACCCTTTAACCCACGCACCCTAGCACCCACGTTGGCACCCACCTTGGAACCCAACCTAGCAACTTGGCACCCACCCCGTGACCCACCTTGGCATCCACCATAGCAGTCGCCGACTTGGCACCCACCTCGGCACCCACCTTGACACTTGTGGACCCACCTTGCCACTCACCCTAGCATCGACCCATCCTAGCACCCACCCTGGCACCTTTGCACCCTAGCACTCACCCATCCTAGCACCTAACCTGTGACCCACCTTGACACTCACCCTCGCACCCACCTTGGAACCCAACCTAGCACCCACCCACCCTGACACCAACCCTAGCACCTACCCACCCTTGCACCCACCCTGTGACCCATCTTGGCACCCACCCATCCTACCACTCAACCTATCACCCACCTTCTCACCCACCTTGGCATCCACCTTAGCACCCACCCACACTGGCACCTTGGCACCCACCTCGGGCAAGGTGGGTGCACACCCACCCTGGCACCCAATTTAGAACCCACCGAGCATGTTACCCACCTTGGCACCCACATTGCAGCCCACCCTAGTACCCACCCTATGACCCACATTGGCATCCACACCCTAGCACCCAGGCACCTCGACACCCGCCTTGACACCCACCCTAGCACTGAACCTGTGACCCACCTTGGAACTCACCCTAGAACCCACCCACCCTGTGAACCACCTTGGCATCCACCTTAGCACCCACCCACCTTGGCACCCACTCTAGCACTCACCCATCCTAACACCCAACTTGTTACCCACCTTGGCACCCGCCCTCGCGTCCACCTTGAAACCCACCCTAGCACCCACCCACGCAGGAGCCCACCTTGGCACCCAACCTAACACCCACGCATCCTGGCACCCAACTTGTGACCCACCTTGGAACCCACCCTAGTACCCACCTTTGAACCCACTATATCACCAACCCACCTTGGCACCCACCCTATGACCCTCTTTGGAATCCACCCTAGCACGCACCCACCCTGGCACCCACCATGGAGCGCACCCTAGCACCCACCCACCTCGGCACGCACCTCAACACCCACCTTGGTGTGCGCACTGCGCCAACCTCTCAAAGACCCTATGTGGTGCGCTCCAAAGTGTACACCTTTGGTGCGCTCCAAGGTGCGCACCTTTGGTGCACACCGAGGTGCACACCAAAGTGTGCACCGAGGTGAGCACCAAAGTGCACTCCAGGGTGCACACCAAGGCGTGCACCTTTGGTGCGGTCAATGCAAACGAATTCGGAAGTTGGGGTCGATGTCCTAATCGCTGCTGCAGACTACACGTATGAGAATCGGACAAATAGCTTTATATAGGGGAGGTGTTGCGTTTGATGGGTCGACTCCCCTGGTTGTGTGCACTGCACCAACTTCAAAGACCCTGTCTTGTTTAAGAAGTCAAAAGTTGGGGTGGATGTCCTAATCATTGCTGCAGTCTATGCATGTATGAGAATCAGACAAATAGCTTATATAGGGGAGGTGTTGCATTCGGTGGGTTGACTCCCCTGGTTGTGCGCACTGCGCCAACCTCAAAGACCCCGCATAGCAGAAGAAGTCGGAAGTCGGATTTTGGTGAGCACCAAGGCGTGCACCTTTGGTGCGGTCAACGCAGACGAATTCAGAAGTTGGGGTGGATGTCCTAATCGTTGTTGCAGGCTACACATGTATGAGAATCAGACAAATAGCTTATATAGGGGAGGTGTTGGGTTTGATGGGTCAACTCCCTTGGTTGTGCGCATTACGCCAACCTCAAAGACCTTGTTTTCGTTAAGAAGTCAAAAGTTGGGGTCAATGTCCTAATGGCTCCTGCAGGCTACACATGTATGAGAATCGGACAAATAGCTTATATAGGGGAGGTGTTGGGTTTGATGGGTCGACTCCCCTGGTTGTGCGCATTACGTCAACCTCAAAGACCTTGTTTTCGTTAAGAAGTCAAAAGTTGGGGTCGATGTCCTAATTGCTCCTGTAGACTACACATGTATGAGAATCAGACAAATAGCTTATATAGGGGAGGTGTTGGGTTTGATGGGTTGACTCCCCTAGTTGTTCGCATTACACCAACCTCAAAGACCTTGTTTTCGTTTAGAAGCCGAAAGTTGGGGTCGATGTCCTAATTGCTCCTGCAGGCTACGCATGTATGAGAATCAGACAAATAGCTTATATAGGGGAGGTGTTGGGTTTGATGGGTCGACTCCCCTGGTTGTGCGCATTGCGCCAACCTCAAAGACCCTGCATTGCGGATGAAGTCGAAAGTCAGAGTTTGGTGTGCTACAAGGTGTGGTCGAAGGTGCTCACCTAGGTGTGCACCTTTGGAGCACAGGAAAAGTGCCCTCCAAAAGTGCGCACCTTTGGAGTGCACAAAAGTGCCCTCCAAAAGTGCGCACCTTTGGAGCGCAGAAAAGTGCCCTCCAAAAAGTGCCCTCCAAAAGTGCGCACCTTTGGAGCGCAGAAAAGTGCCCTCCAAAAAGTGCCCTCCAAAAGTGCGCACCTTTGGAGCGCAGAAAAGTGCCCTCCAAAAAGTGCCCTCCAAAAGTGCGCACCTTTGGAGCGCAGAAAAGTGCCCTCCAAAAAGTGCCCTCCAAAAGTGCGCACCTTTGGAGCGCAGAAAAGTGCCCTCCAAAAAGTGCCCTCCAAAAGTGCGCACCTTTGGAGCGCAGAAAAGTGCCCTCCAAAAAGTGCCCTCCAAAAGTGCGCACCTTTGGAGCGCAGAAAAGTGCCCTCCAAAAAGTGCCCTCCAAAAGTGCGCACCTTTGGAGCGCAGAAAAGTGCCCTCCAAAAAGTGCCCTCCAAAAGTGCGCACCTTTGGAGCGCAGAAAAGTGCCCTCCAAAAAGTGCCCTCCAAAAGTGCGCACCTTTGGAGCGCAGAAAAGTGCCCTCCAAAAGTGCGCACTTTTGGTGCGCACCAAGGCGCTGGTTCGGTCGTTGCAGGCGAGTTCGGAAGTTGGGGTCGATGTCCTGAGCGGAGGTGCAAACTACACAGGTGTCGGAATCGGACAAATAGCTTATATAGGGGAGGTGTATGCTTCGATGGGTCGACTCCCCAGGTTGAGCGCACCGCGCCAACCTCAAAGACCCTACGGTATGGATGAAGTCGGAAGTTGGGTCCGATGACCGATTCGATTAGTAGGTATGCTCATGAGGTCGGAATTTGGGTCCGATGACCTGCCATGTGCAGGAAGGCGAATGTTGACACTGTGCGTTGCAAGGTGCACACCAAGGCGCTGGTGCGGTCTTTTTAGTCGAGTTCGGAAGTTGGGGTCGATGTCCTGATCGGAGGTGCAAGCTACACAGGTGTGGGAATCGGACAAATAGCTTATATAGGGGAGGTGTATGCTTCGTTGGGTCGACTCCCCGGGTTGAGCGCACCGCGCCAACCTCAAAGACCCTACGGTATGGATGAAGTCGGAAGTTGGGTCCGATGACCGATTCGATATGTAGGCATACTCGCGAGGTCGGAATTTGGGTCCGATGACCTGCCACGTGCAGGAAGGCGAATGTTGGCACTGTGCGTTGCAAGGTGCGCACCAAGGCGCTGGTTCGGTCGTTGGAGGCGAGTTCGGAAGTTGGGGTCGATGTCTTGATCGGAGGTGCAAACTACACAGGTGTGGGAATCGGACAAATAGCTTATATAGGGGAGGTGTATGCTTCGTTGGGTCGACTCCCCGGGTTGAGCGCACCGCGCCAACCTCAAAGACCCTACGGTATGGATGAAGTCGGAAGTTGGGTCCGATGACCGATTCGATATGTAGGCATACTCGCGAGGTCGGAATTTGGGTCCGATGACCTGCCATGTGCAGGAAGGCGAATGTTGGGACTGTGCGTCGCAAGGTGCGCACCAAGGCGCTGGTGCCGTCGTTGCAGTCGAGTTCGGAAGTTGGGGTCGATGTCCTGGTCAGAGGTGCAAACTACACAGGTGTGGGAATCGGACAAATAGCTTATATAGGGGAGGTGTATGCTTCGATGGGTCGACTCCCTGGGTTGAGCGCACCGCGCCAACCTCAAAGACCCTACAGTATGGATGAAGTCGGAAGTTGGGTCCGATGACCGATTCGATACGTAGGCATATTGGCGAGGTCTGAATTTGTGTCCGATGACCTGCCATGCGCAGGAAGGCGGAATTTGGGTCCGATGACCGAGTTGATGGCGTGCCATGCGCAGAAAGGCGGAATTTGGGTCCGATGACCGAGTTGATGTTGATGGCCCGCCATGCACAGGAAGGCGGAATTTGGGTCCGATGACCGATTTGAAGGCGTGCCATACGCAAAAAGGCGGAGTTTGGGTCCGATGACCGAGTTGATATTGATGGCCCGCCATGCGCAGGAAGGCGGAATTTGGGTCCGATGACCTGACATACGCATGGAGTCCGACTCGGGGGCCGATGTTCGATTCGATGACTTGCATTGTGGGTAAAGTCGGAAGTTGTGGTCTTTGACCCGATTCGATGACCAGACTTCGGCTGCTTGAGAATCGGACAAATAACTTATATAGGGGAGGTAGTGTTCTCGAGCATCCTCCCCCCGTGCCCGTTTATGTCGATTGATGCTGGTGCTCGACTGGTTGGAGCGCTCGGATGCAAAAATCTTGCACCAGGATTTATCGATTGTGATGGACACGGCAAGTCTCCTGATTGCTATGCAGGAGCTCATCGTGAATCTCTATGCGGCCTTGGTATGGACTCGACCTGCGGAATGGTTCGGCAATGGTAGTCGCTCCAACACGTCCTTGCAATGGCCACAGAGGTGATTCGACTAGAGCTCCAGTCTAGCTTTTGGGTTGCTTGGCGGACTGGTATAGCCGCGATCGAGTTCCGGCCATGAACGTTTTAGATAGCTCTTGGGCTTTCTGGGACGGAAGTCGGAAGTTTGGGCTGTTGTCCGATTTGATGACCATTCTTCGGATGTGTGAGAATCGGACAAATAACTTATATAGGGGACTGTGTTGTCTCACGCAGCCCCCTCCGTGCCCCTCTATCTCGACCGATGTTGGTGCTTGAAAGGGTTGGGATCGCTCGGATTTATAAACGTGCACCACCATTTGTCGAGTGTGAGGGACGCGGCAGGTCTCCTAAATGCTATGCGGGCGCTCTCTGAGAATCTCTATCCGGCCTCGACACAGACTAGTCTTGCTGAATGGTTTGGCACTGGTAGTCGATCCAACACGTCGTTGTTGTGGCCGCCTAGGCGATTCGATTCGAGCCCCCGTCTAGCTTTTGGGTTGCTTGGCGGATTTTGCCCTATCCGCAAGTGAGCTCGGTCCCTAAACGTTCGAGAAACCCGATTGCTATGCGCCGACTCTCTTTCTTGCGAGCCTCCATCTAGCTTTTGGGTCTCTACGGAACGGAAGTCGGAATCTGGGACCGTTGTTTGATTCGACGAGGCAGACTACGGTTGTGCGAGAATCGGACAAATAACTTATATAGGGGAGGTGTTGACTGGAGCATTCTCCCCCGTGCCCCTCTAACTCGACCAATGCTGGCGCTCGAACGGTGGTAGCGCTCGGATTTTCATTGAGCGCCAGCATTGGTCGATTTAGAGGGGCATGCGAGATTCCCGAATGCTATGCGAGGGCTCTAACGGAAATGTCTATTGGTTTCGGTATGGATGCAATTGCGAGTGGTTCGGCAAAGGTAGTCGTTCCGATGCGTCCATGTCGTGGCCAAATCGATAATTCGATTTGAGCCCTCGTATAGCATTTGGGTCTCTCGATGTGATTCCGCATTCCAGTCCCTTTGGGCACTGCTTGAGCCGCATCCCAGGGGGTTCCCTTCCCAATAATCTGCCTCGCAACCCGATTGCTATGCGGTGAGGCTCCTCGGCCGCCTCGGAACTATCTGTGTATCAGACGCATCGCGGGATAAGGGGTTGGCAACGGTAGTCGCCCCAAGCGCGTCCGATGCTTGGACCATTCCGAGGCGGCCCTGAAGCCTCTTCCGTCTAGCCGTTGGGTCCTTCTCGCCGCATCCCTCGCCTCGCACCCCGATTGCTATGCGGTGAGGCTCCTCGGCCGCCTCGGAACTATCTGTGTATCGGACGCGTCGCGGGATAAGGGGTTGTCACTGGTAGTCGCCCCAAGCGCGTCCGATGCTTGGACCATTCCGAGGCGGCCCTGAAGCCTCTTCCGTCTAGCCGTTGGGTCCTTCTCGCCGCATCCCTCGCCTCGCACCCCGATTGCTATGCGGTGAGGCTCCTCGGCCGCCTCGGAACTATCTGTGTATCGGACGCGTCGCGGGATAAGGGGTTGTCATTGGTAGTCGCCCCAAGCGCGTCCGATGCTTGGACCATTCCGAGGCGGCCCTGAAGCCTCTTCCGTCTAGCCGTTGGGTCCTTCTCGCCGCATCCCTCGCCTCGCACCCCGATTGCTATGCGGTGAGGCTCCTCGGCCGCCTCGGAACTATCTGTGTATCGGACGCGTCGCGGGATAAGGGGTTGTCACTGGTAGTCGCCCCAAGCGCGTCCGATGCTTGGACCATTCCGAGGCGGCCCTGAAGCCTCTTCCGTCTAGCCGTTGGGTCCTTCTCGCCGCATCCCTCGCCTCGCACCCCGATTGCTATGCGGTGAGGCTCCTCGGCCGCCTCGGAACTATCTGTGTATCGGACGCGTCGCGGGATAAGGGGTTGTCACTGGTAGTCGCCCCAAGCGCGTTCGATGCTTGGACCATTCCGAGGCGGCCCTGAAGCCTCTTCCGTCTAGCCGTTGGGTCCTTCTCGCCGCATCCCTCGCCTCGCACCCCGATTGCTATGCGGTGAGGCTCCTCGGCCGCCTTGGAACTATCTGTGTATCGGACGCGTCGCGGGATAAGGGGTTGTCACTGGTAGTCGCCCCAAGCGCGTCCGATGCTTGGACCATTCCGAGGCGGACCCGAAGCCTCTTCCGTCTAGCCGTTGGGTCCTTCTCGCCGCATCCTTCGCCTCGCACCCCGATTGCTATGCGGTGAGGCTCCTCGGCCGCCTCGGAACTATCTGTGTATCGGACGCGTCGCGGGATAAGGGGTTGTCACTGGTAGTCGCCCCAAGCGCGTCCGATGCTTGGACCATTCCGAGGCGGACCCGAAGCCTCTTCCGTCTAGCCGTTGGGTCCTTCTCGCCGCATCCCTCGCCTCGCACCCCGATTGCTATGCGGTGAGGCTCCTCGGCCGCCTTGGAACTATCTGTGTATCGGACGCGTCGCGGGATAAGGGGTTGTCACTGGTAGTCGCCCCAAGCGCGTCCGATGCTTGGACCATTCCGAGGCGGACCCGAAGCCTCTTCCGTCTAGCCGTTGGGTCCTTCTCGCCGCATCCCTCGCCTCGCACCCCGATTGCTATGCGGTGAGGCTCCTCGGCCGCCTTGGAACTATCTGTGTATCGGACGCGTCGCGGGATAAGGGGTTGTCACTGGTAGTCGCCCCAAGCGCGTCCGATGCTTGGACCATTCCGAGGCGGACCCGAAGCCTCTTCCGTCTAGCCGTTGGGTCCTTCTCGCCGCATCCCTCGCCTCGCACCCCGATTGCTATGCGGTGAGGCTCCTCGGCCGCCTTGGAACTATCTGTGTATCGGACGCGTCGCGGGATAAGGGGTTGTCACTGGTAGTCGCCCCAAGCGCGTCCGATGCTTGGACCATTCCGAGGCGGCCCCGAAGCCTCTTCCGTCTAGCCGTTGGGTCCTTCTCGCCGCATCCCTCGCCTCGCACCCCGATTGCTATGCGGTGAGGCTCCTCGGCCG